>NW_008344186.1:1619972-1621401 GCF_000622305.1 Nannospalax galili | reverse complement strand
ACTCATCAATTGAGGGACACTTAGGTTGCTTCAATCTCTTAGCTATTGTGAAAAGAGCAGCAACAAACATGGATGTGCAAGTGTTTCTGCAACAGGATGAGTTCTTTGGGTATATGCCAAGGAGTGGGTATAACTGGGTCAAATGGTAGGTTCATTTGTAGTTTAAGAGTTCTCCATACCACTTCCCATAGGGGCTGAACAAGTTTGCAGCCCAACCAGCAGTGGATGAGTGTTCCCCTTTCCCGACATCCTCTCCAACGTTTGGTATCATTTGTTCTCTTGAACTTAGCCAGTCTGACTGGGGTAAGGTGAAATCTTAAAGTGGTTTTAATTTGCATTTCCCTAATTATTAGTGATGTTGAACATCTTTTAAGATGCTTCTTAGCCATCTTCTTCTTTTGAGAACTCTTTTTTGTTCAGCTCCTTAGCCCATCTTTTAACTGGGCTACTTCTTGTCTTGATTCTGTGTTTTGAGTTCGTTATATGTTCTAGATGTTAAAGCTCTGTTGGTTGTGTCGCTGGTGAAGATTTTCTCCCATTCTGTGGGTTTTCTCTTCACTTCCCTCGCTGCTTCCTTTGAGGTACAGAAGCTTTTTAGTTTAATGAGGTCCCATTTGTTAATTCTTGCCCTTGTTTCCTGAGCAGTTGATGTGCAGTTTAGAAAATCCTTTCCTACGCCTATTTCTTTTAAGCTTTTCCCAATGTTTTCTTCTAACAGTTTCAGAGTTTCAGGCTTTACAATGAGGTCTTTGATTCATTTGCAATTGACTTTGGTGAAAGATAGGGGTTTAGTTTCATTCTTCTACAGGTGGAGATCCAGTTTTGCCAGCACCATTTGCTGAACATGCTGTCTTTCCTCCAGTGAATGTTCTTGGCCCCTTTGTCAATTATCAGGGGCTGAAATTGCATTTACTCATATTTGGGTTTTCAATTTTGTTCCATTGATCTATGGGTCTATTTTTATGCCAGTACCATGTTGACTATAGCTCTGTAATACAGCTTAAAATCTGGTATAGTAATCCCCCCGGCATTGCTCTTAGTGCTCAGGGTTGCTTTGGTTATCCGAGGTCGTTTGTGATTCCATATGAATCTTAGAAGTTTTTTCCAATTCTGTGAAAAATGTCATGGGGATTTTAATTGGCATTGCATTGAATCTATAAATGAATTTTGGTAGGATGGTCATTATTAATTCTTCTAATCCATGAGCATGGGAGATCCTTCCATCTTCTGATGACTTCCTCAATCTCTTTAAAGATTTAAATTTTTCATTGTAGAGGTCTTTAATGTCTTTGGTCAGGTTTATTCCAAGATATATATATTGCATGCAGCTATTATGAAGGGGGAGTGTTTCCATGTGCTCTTTCTCTGATTGCTTGTTATTGGCATATGGAAAGGCTATAGGCTTTTGTAGGGTACTTTTGTAACCTGC
>NW_008344186.1:1618146-1619655 GCF_000622305.1 Nannospalax galili | reverse complement strand
GCCTTGTCTGGTTCCTGATTTCAATGGGAATGCTTCCAGTTTTTCTCCATTTAGAATGATGTTGGCTGTGGGTTTGTTATATATGGCTTGAATTATGTTGAGGTAAGCTCACAACAGTCCAATTCTCTCTAAGACTTTGAACATAAATGCATGTTGAATTTTGTCAAAGGCCTTCTCTGCATCTATTGAGATGACCATGTGGTTCTTTCTTTGAGCCCATTTATATGATTTATGACGTTTATTGACTTATGTATATTGAACCATCCCTGCATCTCTGTAATAAACCCAACTTGATCATGGTGGATGATCTTTTTGATGTGTGTCTGTATGCGGTTTGCAAGTACCTTGTTGAGAATTTTTACATCTATGTTCTTTAAGGATATGGGTCTATAGTTTTCTTTTTTGGTTGTATCTTTACCTGACTTTGGTATTAGAATGATGCTGGCTTCAAAGAAGGAATTTGGAAGTTCTCGCTCCATTTCTATCTTTTGTAATAAATTAAGTAATAGTGGATGTAGATCTTCTTTAAATGTTTGATAGAATTCTGCTGTAAATCCATCTGGTCCTGGGCTTTTTTTAGTCGGGAGGTTTTGTATTACCATTTCTATTTCTTTTAGTGTTACGGGTCTGTTTAAGCTGTTAATCTCTTCTTGGTTTAGTTTTGGTGGTTCCCATGCCTTTAGATATCCATCCATTTCTTTTAGGTTTTCAAATTTTAGTAGCATATAGGTTTTTAAAGTATTCCCTTATAAAGCTCTGCATCTTTCTGGTGTGTGTTGTGATGTTTCCCCTTTCATCTCTGATTTTCTTGATTTGGAGGTGCTCTTTATTTATTTTGGTTAACTGGGTTAGTGGTCTGTCAATCTTGTTTATCTTTTCAAAGAACCAGCTCTTGAATTCACGGATTCTTTGTTTTCTTTGTTTCAATTTCATTAATTTCTGCCCCAATTTTTGTTATATCTTCTTGTCTGCTGGGTTTGGGTTTCGCTTGTTGTTGCTTTTCAAGTGTCTTGAGTTGCAATGTTAAGTCATTTATTTGTGTTCTTTCGATTTTTTAATACAATCTTGTTTATCTTTTCAAAGAACCAGCTCTTGAATTCACGGATTCTTTGTTTTCTTTGTTTCAATTTCATTAATTTCTGCCCCAATTTTTGTTATATCTTCTTGTCTGCTGGGTTTGGGTTTCGCTTGTTGTTGCTTTTCAAGTGTCTTGAGTTGCAATGTTAAGTCATTTATTTGTGTTCTTTCGATTTTTTAATATAGGCACTTAGAACTATAAACTTCCCTCTAAGGACAGCTTTCAGCGTGTCCCAGAGGTTTTTTTGTGCTGTATTGTCCTTTTCATTTAATTCCAGGAATACTTTTATTTCTTTCTTAATTTCTCTTTTGATCTATTCATCATTCAGGAGTCTGTTGTTTAAGCTCCATGTGTTCATGTAGTTACTTGGGTTTCTTCTGGTGCTGATTTTAAGCTTTATTGCATTATGGTCTGATAGAATACATGGACTT
>NW_008344186.1:1578462-1617515 GCF_000622305.1 Nannospalax galili | reverse complement strand
GGGGAGTTCAGTCTGTTAATATTTAAAGTTATTAATGAAAGATGAGTATTGAATCCTGTCATTTTTATTTCTGTTTACATTTCTTGATATAACTGTACTTTTCCACAGTTATACCTTCATTCGATTTCTTTCCGCGGTCCCTTGGGTATAGTCATTCCTTTCTTCAGCTCTTTGTATTGCTTCCAGAACTCTCTGAAGGGCTGATTTTTGTGAATTCCTTCAGCCTGTTTATGTCATGGAAGAGTTTTCTTACCCCTTCGACTATAACAGACATTTTGGCTGGGTATAGTCATCTGTGGTCATTTAAAACAGGGAATACTTTGGTCCAGGCTCTTCTGGCTTTCATAGTTTGCAATGAAAAGTCAGCTGTAATCCTAATGGTTTTCCTTTATATGTGACTTGTTGTTTCTCTTTTGCAGTTTTCAGTAGTCTCTTTGTTTTGTATGTTTAGTGTTTTTACTATGATGTGCTGTGGACAGTTTCTTTTCTGGTCCTGTCTGTTTGGTGTCTATAAGCTTCTTGTATTTGTATGGGCATGTCTTTAATTTTGGGAAATTTTCTTCCATGATTCTGTTGAAGATCTGGTCCATGCCATTATCTTGGGATTCTTCTTCCTATATGCCTATGACTCGTAAGTTTGGTCTTTTTATGGTGACACACAATTTCTGCATGTTCCATTCTTGAAATTTCTTAAATTTTTCATAATCTTTGCTTGAGTGGTCTAGTTCATCCAGTTTATCTTCCAGTCTTGATAATCTGTTTCCCATTTCATTCATCCTATTGGTGAGGCCTTCTCCTGCCATTTCTAATTGGCTTACTGAGTGTTTCACTTCCTTCTTCATTTCAGCCTGAGTAGTCTTCAATATTTCTAACTCTTCTGAATTCATTCAGAAGTTTACCCCTATCTTTCTTCAGTTCTTTGATTTCTTTGTTTGTGTGTTCTTTAAATTCACTGAATTCTTTTACCATATTTATAACTGTTCTTTTGCATTCCATGACCTGCATTATCTCTAGGGGGTTCTCATTGTACTCCTCTAGAGGTCTATTGGTATTTGGTGGGGATATGTTATTTTGGTTTTTCAAGTTATTATTTTTTCTCTGTGATTTTGACATGTGAATTTCTTTTGTAATTTCTGATTCTTGTGTGAGACTCAAGCCTTCAAGTTTAGGTCTGCTTCTTTTTGTAAACTTTATGGTATCTTTGTGGTTTACTTTTCGGGCATGAAAAGCTGGTTCCTCTAAGCTTCTGGTTCCCTCTTTCGATTTTATACTGGAGTGGCCAGATTGCTTTTGTCTTCAGGAGTTCCCACAGAAGCCCAAGTCAGATGAGGATCAGATGCTCTCAGGCTTTCTCCTAAGGTCTGGATCCCTCCAGGAAAGATTTTGGCCTCAGGAATTTGGGAGTTGGACTGGCCTGGGAGCTGGGCCCAGAAAAGATTTTGGTCTAGGGCAGCTGGTGGCTGTGCCACCCAGAGATGAAAAGGCAGATGGGATCGGGAAGCAGCCCCAAGGGCTCCTGGGGACTGCACTGAGGAGCTGGGTTGGTGTGGATGCAAAAGATCAGGAAGAGGAAAGGTCAGCCCCCATGACCCCGGAAGAGGCTGGTGGGTGGTGCTGGCCCAGGGAAGTAGAGGGAGGTGAGGGCAGGGCCAGGCCCAGAGTGCTCCTGGGGACCTAGAAGGAACTGGGTTGGTCTGGATGCAAAGGATCAGGAAGCAATGGTAGGTCCCAGGTGCCTGGGGCACCAAGACAAGGAATGGGCCAGGACCCAGGCTAGGAGGAGAGACAGGCAGGGGAGATGGAAGAGTGAATGAGGCTGGGGGAGTCAAGGCACAGACAACCTCGACTTACCCTAGAGAGAGGCCTGCGGGTCGGCAGGCCCAGGGAAGCAGAGGGAGGTGAGGGCAGGGCCAGGCCCAGAGTGCTCCTGGGGACCCAATAAGCAACTGGGTTGGTCTGGATGCAAGGGATCAGGAAGCAGTGGTGGTCCCCCAGTGTCTAGCGTGCCAAGACAAGGAATGGGACAGGACCCAGGCTAGGAGGAGAGATGGGCAGGGGAGATGGGAGGGTAAATGAGGCTGGGGGAGTATTTTTGGTCTTTTTGAGACAGGGTATCCTTGCAGCCCAAGCTGGCCTGAAACTCGCTATGTAGACCAGGCTGGCCTCAAACTCACAGAGATCTGCCTGCCTCTGCCTCCCAAGTGCTGGGTTCAGTCGTGCGCACCATACCCAGTCACACACTCCTTTCCCAAACTAATTCATCAGATAAAAATGTGGCATTTGAAACACACATCTATTACCTATCTTCAGTCAACAGTGCCTGAAAAGGTCACATGCCATAGACTACAGACTGCTAGCACACACACTGCCAACCTGGGCAGGTGATTCACACAGCTTTTCACAAGGCTCCATTCTTAATTCTACCTCTATGTTACTCAAAGTCCTAACCAATGCCTTAATTTAAAAGGCAACTTGGTGATCAAACTTTAAGCAGAAAGAGATTGCTCTAAAATTCTATTCTGTTACAGAATGAAAGTCCACAAAGTGGAGCCAGGTGTGGTAGCATACCCCTTTAATCCCTTCACTCAAGAGACAGACCTCTGTGAGTTCCAGGCCAGCTAGTCAGGGTTACATAGTGAGACCTTGTCTCAAACAAACAAAAAGAACAACAAAAATCAACAAAGCCATTCACAGAGAAGAACACAGGCAGGAGGGCAGAAAGTATGAAAGACATGTATTAGACATGGTCACATGCATAACATGAAAACTATGGTTTAGTCAAACACAGATGTGGCAAAATACAAAGAAATACCAGTTCACTTTAATTCTATTATTCCAACACTGTGAAAAGACTTTGAACTGCACTAGGTGCATAATGAAGCACCTTCTTTACTTTGAGGAGGCTGACATTTACCATTCTGTCCACGTTTATAATGGTATGGCATAAGGTAAGACTTTTCCCAAGCTCACAAAGGGGCTCAGTGTCTGAATTTTCCATGGCAGCTGAACAATCACTAGAACAGATTTGAAGAATGTGTAAATAATGAGACAATGACATGAAGATCAGAAGATTATCTAGTGCCTCTCCTTGGAGCTCCTGAGGGTATTCAACATTTTCCTAAGGAAGAGCCAAACTCTGACTCTGGCCTAGAGTGACAGACCATGATGAAACCTACTCACATTTTTATTGCAAGGATCTGGTGGACCAACATTTCTACAACCATGCCATGCTTGGTTTCAGGATGCCCTCAGAATCTGCCTGTGCACAAAGAGACCACAAGCCTTCTGTAAGGAACTGTAGAGCTTTAGCTGCTGAGGGTCACTACTCACGCTTTCCAGGTCCTCTTTCAGACGGGTCTCGTGCTGCAATTTCTCGTGTAAATTTCTGTTTTCTATTTTTAAGAGTTCAATTTCTTCCTTGAGTTCAGTTTGAAGAAGTGAAAGTTTAACTTTGTGTTCAGCTTCCAAACACAGGATTCTGGCAGCCACCAGTGCATCTATCTCCAAAGACATGTCCTGTAAACCCTGGAGATGAACCTGTACAAGCTCTGAGGAATAAAGGAGAAAAAAAAAGACCATCATTCACTGTGGTTCATCCACAGGCAGCACCAACAGAATGGAACATTCTTTGAACATTTAGTGTTGATTTGGAGTAAGAGTGAAACCAGGTCTTTCAGCCTCCCCGTTGCATAATATAGCCCTAGCCTGCCCTGAGTAGTAAATGTGCCCTAGGGTCTATACAGTACATGCCCAGCCAGACCAGGCTGCTCCTTCAAGTGAGGTGTGACATGCAAACTGCTGCTGGCCACCCAGGATGAGCCCTGTACCCATCATCAGATGTGCAGGAGTAGGCACATGTTGTTCAAGGTCTCAGCATAAGGACTGAGCCTGAGTTGAGACACCAAGGGGCTAGATGGGCAACTGCCTCCTCTCCATCAGGTCTGGATCTCCCTCTACAGAAGAAGGAAACAAAGGCACAAGCCCTGTGTTTGGAGCAAGAACAAGTCATGCCACAGGGACTGCATAGAGCACAGCAGTATAAATAACAGAACATATCATAGATAGCTATGGAGGTCCCTGGTGTAGGAAGGCTAACAGTAAGAGGCACCTACATGTTGGTCTCTGGCTCTCAAGTGGGACTATGTGCCTCCCAGACTGCCTTGTCCAGTTCTGAGTGAGCTCTAGGACAAGACAAGCTTTCATGCTGTAATAGCAATGTAGAGCTTGATCTCACCACTTCTCGAGGTGGGGCCCTCAACATGGTCTCCTTACTTCCACCACAGATGAACACCATACCCAGGAAGACTGAGCAGAGATGGAGACACTCTGTTACCATGTTTCACACAAGGCTGGCATCAGCTGCCCACTTCTAGAATCACTGAGAGTGACTATCATACAGGCCTATGGGCCCATATCTTTTAGCTAACCAGAGTTTTTCCATCCTACCACCTCTGAACCATTCAATAACCCTTCCCTCATGCTCCCTTACAGCCTTGGCCTGATTAGCTGAGTCATTGGGCTTGGTCTGAAGAAGCAGAGCAGAGTCCACGTAATATCATCTCCCATAGATGAGCAGTTACCACTGGTGCTACATGCTGTTTCTTCAAGTCTCATCTTGAAAGAGAGAAGTCAATTCCAATGCCCAGAGTGCCATCAGCCCCAACCCAGCCCAGAGAAAACCACTTGCAGGCAGGGCAAGCTAATAGCATGTACTCTCCCCTAAGGCAGCCCTCTCTAACTCAAACCACCGTATAATAGCACTCATTCAGAGGTGATTCCTCAGAGCAAGAATTTTTGTTATACTACAGGAAGCTTATGGTCCTTAAGGGGACACCACCAGTTTGAAAAGAAATCATCAGGTGTCCAGGTATTCCATGGATATAAATTATGACTAAGGTACCAGCCTTTTCCAGAACATCCCCACAGGCTAAGCTTACAACCTGGTAGGGAAAAAAAAAGCCAGGAGGGGACACAAACCTTGGCTATGCTGGTCTGAAAGTACAAGTGGGAGCCTCTCCCGTTCTACCTCTTCAGGCCTCAAGTAGCAACTGTCTGATTTTTCATCGTTGAGTTGGAAATTGAGGGAAGAGCTCAGTGCTTCTGTTTTGTACATGGGGTCTTCTTCCAGTCCTGTTTGTAAACATGCCAGGTTGTCCTGGGGGGGGGGGGAAATCACACAGGTCAGATGTGTCCATTGAGACTGGTCACTTCATTCTCTGTTATCACCCTTGGGGCGTTTCCTGCTGTACTCTAAGGAAACACATAAGCCTGGCTAGATTCACTAGACCAAACAGCTAATCCTCACACAGGCATGCCCACAACACCTCTTCCTGTCCACCACTATCCAGACCAGACTAGAGAACCCACAGAAGCAAGAGCTGTAGCCTGAAGACATGCACAAGTGACCATGGCAGCAAGCAAAAGCCACCCTGCCCATGAATGCTCATCACAGATGGGTGCTGACAGTACCTGACAGGCTCCTTTGCTGATATCCACTCTACCATCCATTGTTGGCAGCTCTTTCCTTGCTCTTAAAGTTCAATTGTGCCCTATCCTCCCCCTGCAGGATCTTTCCTGTATCCAGCCTAATATATCAAGCCTAGGACTCTCTTAAACTCTCCCAGGGTCAGCTTGCCTGTCCAAAACTCTGCTCACCAATTCAGCTACTCTTTTGTCCTTACAGGCATTTCACCCATAACCTCTTGAGCATCAGGTCCCATTGTGGTGTCAATCTCTCAGACTCAAATCAGCAGCCCCATCTCTCAGAAGACCCTGCTCTGGCCTAAGACCTCTGCCCACTATCTCTATCACTTCAACCATACCATGAGTCACATGGAGGTATTATAGGTTTCTGTATCTCCTGATTCTAACTGCTATGGTATCCTCTCTCCCTGTGCACATCCCTGCCAGAGCCTGATCCTGGACTTGCTCAGATGTGGCTCCTACAGAGAGGATGAAGCACAAGTGGATCTATAGTTGTTGCCAAGTCCCAGCCGTGAGAACAGGCTCTGCCTTCTGCAGGCTCAGAGCACTCTTGCAACATAATGACTAGATAGATCAGCATAGTCTGAAAATGCAGCCATTAAATCCATTTTCCTCAAAACCAGAAGAGTCACATCACCCTAAACTTCAAGCTTCTAATGAGCACAAATTGGCTTTTAAATCAAGACTTAGTTTCTCATTGTTATAGAAACCAGCATCAGTGTAATGATGAGACAGATTACTGTGACAGTAAGTACAAGGCAATGCTGTCTCCCTGAAGGTGGACAGAGGGACAAGGAACGGGAGAGAACAGGGTGAAGTCATCTAGGACCCCTTGGCCCACTCCAAAGAAAGAAACTGTTAGGCCCAATGAGCAAAAGCACAAAAATAGCCCCCACAGCCAGGCGTGATGGTGCAAGCCTTGAATTCCAGCACTTGGGAGGCAGAGGCAGGCAGATCTTTGTGAGTTCAAGACCAGCCTGGTCTACATAGTGAGTTCCAGGACAGCTGGGGCTACAGGGAGACCCTGTCTCAAAAAAAAAAAAAAAAAAAAAAAAGCCCCCACCAGAACCCAAAGGTGAAGTGCTGAAGATTATTCAAACCAGAAGAAGGAGCAAAGACCACAGAAGCAAAATGGGCAAAGAGGTAGAAGTAGAGAAAACTTCCCACGCAGAAAACAGAACCCAAAGAGCTGTAAGATGAAAAACATAAGAACATTGGGCTTCATTGTGGAAGTTGACCATGAATCTCACAAGAGCTATAAATGAGAGAAAACCCAAAGGTCAATGGATAGTTCAAGTAGAGAAAACACAAATGAAAGGAGAACCTGAAAGTCAAAGACCTCACTTTATTTCTAGCATGAAAAATAAGCACCTTCAGGCTGTGAGGTTCTCATACCCCAGGGAACTAACAAAGGATCCCAAGAGCAACAGGATGTAGCTATACCAACAGCGGAGAAGGTAGAAACACAGGGGAGCTCTGTCACACTCCCCTGAGTGTGAAAAAAGAGCAGGGAAAAGTTGGATTCACAGACATATGGGTAAGCTCTCAAGAGCCAGAAAAAAAAATCTGTGATGGATTGAGCTGTGTCCCCCTCCCAAGTTCATATGTGAACTGCCCCAGAACAAAGAAAAAGAAATGCAACATGGTCTGTTCTGAGTGCACATACATAGTTCTTCATGTCAGGATGTTAAAGCACAGAGCACCCAATCATGTGTGTGTGTGTGTGTGTGTGTGTGTGTGTGTGTGTGTATGTTACCATGAATGGGGGACAAAGATACTGAACTGCGGGTGGGTGTAAAAGGTTAAGCTTTCCTTTGTTCAGGGCCCTGCTTTAGAGAAATTCTCTCTCTGGGTCACTGTATCAAATACACTGTACAAAGAATTGCTTCCTGTTTATTTTAGCCTTTGAGAACCTTTGTTCTCCACCATTCTGAGCCTGCGATATTTGGGGGCTCATTTGGATATTGGAGATGGTGAGTTGCACCTCCTTTGTTACTGGGGTGCTAGTTCCACAGAGCGCTGGGAATTGCAATTCACCTGGGTATCAAGACTTCTTGATCTATGGGAGACTTGCCCTCCCAGTATGTAGGGAGGTTAGATTTCAGAAGTATAGCAGATTGGTGGGCACAGGAACCAATTCAGGAAAGTGCCATCAGGTAAAAAAAAAAAATGGTTTTGGAGCCCACCCAACAGGTGGAAAGAAGGTCTGATCAACCTTCAAAGTCCTACAACTGCCTGAGTAATCTCATGTAAATGAGACAAAACCACAGTTCCACAATGATTCAGGGCACTGAACACAGACCAGAGGGTTACAGGTGCTACATAAACGTAAACAAAAAGGACAGAAAAAGGGAGATGAGGTTCTATTAAAAAAAAATGGCTGGGGCTGGAGAGATGGCTCAGAGGTTAAGAACACTGGTTGTTCTTGCAGAAGACCCGGGTTCGAATCCCAGCACCCATATGTCAGCTACAACTTTCCGTAACTCCAGTCCCAAGGGATCCGACAGCCTCTTCTGACCTCCGCGGGCATTGACATAGTGAGTTCCAGGACAGCTGGGGTTACAGGGAGACCCTGTCTCAAAAAGACCAAAAATAAATAAATAAATAAATAAATAATAAAAAAAACAATGGCTGCTCAGGGTCTTAGGTCTTTCCAAGTGTAGTGGCTAATGACAGAAAGAAAGCACTGCAGATAATAATCAAAACAAAATGAGGAGTATTGACTTGCTGGGAGGAAGAATGATGGCTTGGCTGGAAGGCCGGAGGACATGGCCAAGGCTTCACCTGTGTTTCATGTGCAAGGAGAGGAGAACAGTAGCTGCCAATGCAGGTGTGACGGGGTGGCAGGAAACGGGGTGGCAAGAGGCAGGGAGGCAGGGGCAACCGAGTCTAAGGTGACAGTGGAGTGCTGGCCTCCCTGGGAAGACCCACTTTTGTCCAGCCTCGTTAGAAGCAGCTATAGTCTGAGCTCTTGTTGGGCTGCACTGAATGTGCCATCTAAACGGAGTACAAGACAGACTATAGTGTCTATAGCCCAGGACTGGGGCATGGAGTAAAAGGTTGCCTTTGTTCCTACGGGGGGTGAATGGACAGAGGATCAATGGATGTCAGAGGCTATATGCAGCAATGAGTTTGTTGACAAAAAATTATATATAAAAATTAAGGTGGCTGATGATTTTGTTTCTCCTTTTCTTTGACATAGAGTTCTGTCTTTGGATTTTGGCTCTCTATAGCCCAGGACTGGGGCATGGAGTAAAAGGTTGCCTTTGTTCCTACGGGGGGTGAATGGACAGAGGATCAATGGATGTCAGAGGCTATATGCAGCAATGAGTTTGTTGACAAAAAATTATATATAAAAATTAAGGTGGCTGATGATTTTGTTTCTCCTTTTCTTTGACATAGAGTTCTGTCTTTGGATTTTGGCTCTGATGTCTATGCTTCAGAAGCAAGGGAGTTTTTTTTTTTTTTTTTTCAGATAATTCTGTCCAAAACCTTGCACTAGCAAGCATCTGCTGGAGCAAAGGTCAAAGACATTAAGAGTTACTCTCTGGCAGCTGGAGAAAATCATACTCTTCACTAATTAACAGTGGAATTTTGCTAGTGTCTTATCTTGCCCATCTGTGCTTATCTCATTTACCTAGATCAAAATGAAAGGGGCCAATGACAAGTACTCAAAAATGCACAAAAAATTAAAAAAATTTTTATTTTATATGTATGAGTATATTGCCTGCATGTGTCTAACTGCACCTGTTTCATGCAATGCCTACAGAGGTCAGATGAGGGCACTGGATCCCCTGGAACTGGAGTTACAGATGGTTGTTAGCTGCCATGTGGGTGCTGGGAATTGAACTTGGGTCCTCTGCAAGAGCATCCAGTGCTTTTAACCACTAGCCATACCTCCAGCCCCAGAAATATGCAAAAATCTTTAAGCAAGTTAAACAGTTTGGCGACCAAGGAGAATATAACAGTTTTATTTGCCCAATTGGCATGGCTAGGGAAAAATATGTAATATGGACTAATAAGAGAATGAACACAAAACAAACAATTCAAAATTAGAGGAATTTCTCCCCTTTTTATTTCCCCTTGGGCATCATGTACCACTCCTATTTTTCTTAGCTAATTGGGAACTTTCAAAACTCAAGTCTGGCCAAGAGGCATCTTGTTAATTAATTACTTCTTTGGGTTTTCTGTGACTATGTTGTTTCCCCATTTATTATTTATTTATTTATTTATTTATTTATTGTCTTTTTGAGACAGGGTCTCCCTGTAGCCCCAGCTATCCTGGAACTCATTATGTAGACCAGGCTGGCCTTGAACTTACAGAGATATGCCTGCCTCTGCCTCCCGAGTGCTGGGATTAAAGGCGTGCGCCACGACACCCCTCATATTCTATAAATTTTAAAAGGCCCTCAAATTATATTTTTATAAGAAAAAGGTACTTATTAAAGTTTTTCAGATTGTCTACTTCCCTTTGCAGACACAAACTGGTTGTGGGGATAAGCTCTCAAGCAGCTGGTCAACCCAAATCTAGTCAAAGAAGATCTCAAGTTAAACATTGATAAAAGCATATACATCTGTCAGTTTGATCCTGCTTGATCATGAAAGCAGGATACAACACACCCATAACCTCATAAAGTTCAAAGATAACTGAGAGTGAAAGTTCAAAATCAAATGTTCTGCTAACCCTAAAGAAAAACACTTAAACCTGTGCATCGTAAAACACTGGGTTCCTTTCCTTTTCTCTGATCCTTCAAAGAGAAAGCTTTTATTACATTTATTTTCATAGAGAAGCAAATGCCTTTGGTATATACATTATATTAGTAAATGGTGCTGTTTGAATTTACTGACAGGTTGTCTCTGGAGATGGGATTTCCCCTCCCACTTCAGACTCAAGCATATTTATCTCAAAATGCCCTCTAAAGCTCCTGTCCTGGGTCAAACTGCTCATTTGACCTTGTGACAATAAAAAAGAACAACAAAACAGCCAAAGGGTAAACTATTTCCAACAAAACCTACTATCATTTATTTCATGAAACAAAGATGTTTATAATAAAAACAACTAACGAGCTGCTCTATTTTGTCACAGCAATGTGGAAAGAAACTAATACAAACTAATACAAAGGTATAATGAATGCCAAAATTTATTTAACTACATAATAAATGAACAGGATAGGTCAAAGGAAAAAAATAAATAAAAGACTGTTTATAGTCCATGGAGGAAAAAATGAAGACCCTCTGCCTAGGAAAAAAAATCCCCAGTTAGCATCAGTTTTAACAGGGTTTTCTTAGCTGGTTTCTACTGCTATAAACATCAATTTGATGATGTTTGCTATATATCTGCTGCTTCTCTTTATATTTATACTCAGTCAAAACCAAAAGTACAACTAGGGAAGATAATTCTCTGAATTGTACAAAGTTAAAAAAGAAAAGTTTAAAAAGGCCTAAAAACCACAATTGGGGAAATATTTAATTTAATAACTATTAGAAAAGTCAAAAGTTCTTTTTATTAGGTCCCACTGGAAACACTTGACAGATTTCAGGATGGAACTAAAAGAGTAGGAGGAAGGAAGGAGAGATGATGATGATGACGATGATGATGATGATGACGACGACAATGACTGATACACACAGAAACAGGGAAAAAATACTTCATCTGCAAGCCAAAGAAGGCTTAGTGACAAGATGGCTCTGGAGAAGGGATTTATAGCCAAAGAACCAGGCTATAACATCTTGCTTGGGTGCTCAAACTCCAGAATGGAAAAAGGTTCCTATCTGTTGTTTAAGCCCTGAGTCTTGTCATAGCAGACCCAAGCCAATTAATACAAGCTTACAAATATGAGCCATTCATACCAAAAGTCAATGCTGACAGAGCACACCTGCAGTCAAGACATGGGCTGTGTTAAATGCCACATTGCCTAGGATGGCTAAGACTGGGGCTGCTGGTATTTCTAGGAAATAACCATCAAGCAACCTCAGTTGTACAGCCACATGTAAATGCTCAACAACCACATGTGCTGGTAGCCACTGGAACTGTCCTCATAGGCCTAGAAGGTTCCATAATCTCAAAAAGCTGTTTGGACATTGCTATTCCACAAATGTTCAAAACAACAGAAATCAAAAGCACGGAGACAATTCAAAGGAACATAACTACTAATGAAAAGATATTCAACATACAACTTAAAACAAAAGTTTCATGAGCCAGTGAAAAGGTTCACCATGTAGGGGTGCCTGTTACCAGGCCTGATGACCTAGGTTCAATCCCTGGGACCCATGAGATGGAAATAGAGAGCCAATGCACACAAATTGTCCTCTGATCTTCACATATGCTGTGGTACACATGTGCAAGCACACACACGCACACATACACATGCACACGTACACACACAATATGGATAAATAGATGTAAAATAAGTAACAAAACAAAAAAATGTGGTTTCACACCTGCCAGAATGTCAAAGTTCCAGGCTGACAGGTATGCAGTATGGCAGAGGAAGCCTCGATGACAGCTGGGAAAAACAGCAAGAGTGCAAGCAAGCAGGATGTGATAGTTAGCTTCAGTTGTCAGCTTGACACACCTGGGAAGAGGGAACCTCAATTGAGGAATTATCTCCTTTGGATTAGACTATGGACATATCTATGGGACATTTTCTCAATTGCTAAATGATGCAGGAAAACCCAGCCCACTGTGGGTGGTGACTGTATAAGGAAGGTAGCTGAGCAAGCCAAGGAAAGCAAGCCAGTGAGCAGCATTCCTCTGTGGTCTCTGCTTCAGCTCCTACCTTCCACCTCCTGGCTTGGTTTCCCTTGATGGCGGACTACAAAGTGTAGGATGAAATAAACCCTTTCCTTTCCAAGATGCTTTTGGTCAGAAACCAAATTAGAACACAGGACTAGGGGAAAGAACGGCACAACAGCCTCTCTTGACTTTGTCTTTAATCCTCAGATAAGCTAGGATGACAAGTCAGAGAGGTGTTTCCAAAATGGAAAAATTTCCCTCTGAGTGATGAGTCAACAAGGACAGAAAAGCAGATTTTATGACATAAAAGACAGCCCATTTCTAAATTAAAGACGAACGACGCTCAACCTTGTCTCAGTGATTAAAAAAAGCCTATCACCTTTGGCTGTTCAAGTTGAAAATCAAGTTGATCAGGTTGTTCCTTTCTTTCTCTGACAGATGTCTCTTCTGGAAATACACAGGATGAACTAAGGAGAGAAAAGACATTAAAAGCTTTAGTGCACTCTTTTCTTGCCACCATGCCTATCTCTGTCCCCAAGCCCAACCACACAAGGTAAGGATCTGTGTTAAGGAGGACTAGATGATGCTAGGTCTATACACTGCTTAACCAGAATCATGACACAGCAGAGTGAAAATGAGTCACAGGGAAGTCCCTTGCTACCACAGAAGCCACATGCTGATAATACACAGCTAACAAACACACTAGGTTTTAGTGTTCACACTGTCTTTGTTTCAAGTCCAGGCCATGAAGTGTGGTTCTAAAACAGCTCTACTGGGCCCCATTGGCATAAGATCATAAGCAAGAGAGATACAAGCTCAGCCCAAGGTCCCCCCATTTCAGAAATCCATTGAACATAAACAATGTTTCCTTTACCTGGTTTCTGCAGACTCCAGGGGAGAATCCTCCCTTGCCTCCTGCAATCTTTGCTGGAACAGAGTCAGGTCTTCCTGGTATGTCTTCTCAGCATCCTTCAACTTCTTCTCAAAATAGACCCTCAGGTGCTCCAGTTCTGATTCGTGCAGGGCTCTCTCTTGCTGTTGCTGCTGGGCAAAGTCCAACCGCAGATGCTCTAGCTCATCCAGGTGAGATTCTTGGGCTAGGAGTGGCTCCCATGACCCTTCAGCCGGATGAAACACAACCACCTCAGAGTGAAACAAAAATCAGGAGACAGGAAGATCCCTGAGTCAAGTCCACAAAGGGCCCAATCCCAAAACCTGTGAGTAGATGAAGACCCGCACACATACCGTGGCTCACCCAGTATCTCAAGAGCCCCTTAAAAAGTCAGTGTTAGCCGGGCGTGGTGGCGCACACCTGTAGTCCCAGCACTTGGGAGGCAGAGGCAGGTAGATCTTTGTGAGCTCAAGGCCAGTCTGGTCTACATAGTGAGTTTCAGGCCAGCTGGGGCAGAGACCCTGTCTCAAAAAGACCAAAAAAAAAAAAAAAAGTCAAGTATTTTCTCTGGTTAGTGCACAATAGCCAGAGCAACTAAGAGTCAGAGCAACTAGCTATGGAAAGAAACAGCCCAAGCCACAAGGAAATATATCATAATCCCAATAAGCTTAGAAATGGAGTGAGCCAATGCCTAACTGCTGACATCTTATTTCGCCTATGGAGATCCTGAACAGAGAACAGAGATACAATATCTCAAACTTTCAGTGAGCTCTTAACTATATTTTGAGACCACCAAAGTGATAACTTTCTACACATCAACAGAAAAGCAGCATAGACCACATGTAAGTTTGTAAACCAGAGAATGCTGCCTGCTGGCCTACGGAAAACACTAATAAACAATGTGAACTGAGTAGTTATAACCCTGAAGATTTCAGCTCAAAGTTCCCTATCTAGGTCCTTAGATACAGGATGAAGGCCCATGGCAGAACATGCCAGATCGTATATACAAGTAGCTCTGCCTCTAGACTCACCAGTTCATCTTTTCTCAAGCCTCTAGGGACAGATGGACCCCAAGGGAAAGTCGAACTGATGTGCTGGCTGTCATACTGGCCATGAACAGAGCTCAAAGCTGAAAGGTAGAGACAAAGCCTCACTTGCCACCACATGACAAAGGGTGACTTGCTAAATGGCCCTGTTTCTGGTCCTTTATAACTGCTCCTTGATCCAAATCACGTTTACCCTCGGGCAATCAGTAGTCATAAAGGCAGTTTGCAGGATGAACACCAGGAAAAGAATGCTGGTTACTTCCATGTTCCTGTGACTCTGGATGCTGGTGGCCAGAACTGGGCCTGTCTCTTCCCTTGGTTGCATATGGCTCTGCCAGCTCTTATGAGTGGCCACATCTACCTATGGAGACCTTCTTGATACAAAAGGGGTAAATGGAGACTGAGGGAGCTGAGCTGTAAGGGAATATGAGATTGGAGATGCCTCCAGCAAAAGCAGCCACAGCTGCCAGAGCCTAGAAACTAAGTTATCACCTCACAAAACTGAGCTGGAGCTAAGAATCTGACAACAGCTGCCTTAAGGAAACTGACAGGATCCAAACATTAGTAAGCAGAATGGCCCCATTTTAGAGTCCCACTGCCTGCTAAGAACCACCCTGCTATATCACTCAGTAGCATCTCCAGATAAAGCTGAGTATTCCCAATGTTTCACCTGACACACGAAGGACACCTCATACCAGAAGAGTCTGTATCATCTGGTTACTGCTCAGCTGAGGGACAAAAAAATGAAAGCTCTCCCCATATACAAAACTCCTTTTTTTTTTTTTTTTTTTTTTTTTTGGTATGTTTGAAGCAGGGTCTTCCTGTAGCCTCAGCTGGCCTGGAACTCATTATGTAGACCAGGCTGGCTTTGAACTCACAGAGATCCGCCAGCCTCTGCCTCCCAAGTGCTGGGTCTACAGTGCTGCACCACCACGCCTTGCACAAATCTCCATTTTTAAAAAAGATTTATTTATTTTTATTTTGTCTGTATGACTATTTTGCCTGCATGCATGTACATACACCACAAGCATGCCTGTTGCCCATGGAAGCTAGAAGAGTGTATCAAATCCCCTGGAACTGGGGTTATAGACAGTTGTGAGCTACCATGTTGGTGTTGGGAACTAAACTCGGGTTCTCTCCAAGAGTAGTAAGCACTCTTAACTGCTAAGCCATCTCTATGATGCCCAAATCTGCATTCTTAAACAAAATACATATCACCTTTCAAGATGTAAAACAAGCAAGTTTACCAATAAATTCTATGGTTCCAACAATTAAAATCACAGAGTTTTAGGGCTGGGGTATGACTCCGTTTTACAGCTGTTACTAAGAATGTGTAAGGCTCTGGGTTCAAACTATACCATCTCAAAAAAAAGAAAAAAAGTAGCTTAACTGTGAAGGATCTAATTATCCCATGCAAAATTCCTCACCGTTCAGTTCCCCTCTCTTGGTTCTCATAGACTCAAGCTGGGACCACAGGCATCTGATTTCTTCTTGTGACTGGACCTTCAGATCTTCATAGGATGCCTGAAGATTCTCTAACTGTGGAGAAAGAAAATGTCTACAAGCTGTCTTAAGTTGATGAGCCTAAGGCAGTGCATATAAGGCTCTGTGCTATTGTTCCCATCTCTGAAAGAACCTTAGGGTCTCACAATTGACACAGAAAAGCAGCAAGAGCAAGGCCAAGGCAACCAGTAGTGCTGCACACCTGTCATCCCAACTACTTGGGAATCTGAGGTAGGAGAATCCCTGGATCCCAGCAGTTTCAGGCCAGACTGGGCAACAAAGCAATTATATATATATATATATATACATATTTGTTCACAGTGCACCTTCAGCCTGGGCCATGTCCTAGGAACAACATGCCTATATACCTGTTGGTTTGAGTTGCAGCTGTGTAATATTCCTGCACCACACCACCCATATGTGCTCACTATGAAACTGTCTGCACCCACTTAGAGCATGAGAGTCACACTTTGAAATCACTCATGGAACTCCAGGCAGACTTACACTGAGTTCCATTCAATGTTCATGAAGTCTCAGAAAACAGCATGAGCCCACAGTACCTATCACAAAATAAGAAGGCTCCTTCATTTCACATTAATGAAGTATACTACCTCTCATCTTTGATACCAAACATTGCTACATCCCATTGTCAACAGTCCACATACCTACAGAGCACAACTTGTGGATCTAACCTTCAGATTTCGGGAACTCTAAAGAATGCCTTTAACTCACTAGGACCAAATCCAAGGTGAAGTCCTGGGTCACGGTGCTAGGCACCTCTAGTTTCTACACCAAGGCTCCCCAGGACCAGCTGATGGCTGCCCCCAGCAGGAGCCTGAGTGGTCACTTCTAGCAGCCTCACCACCCCAAGGACTTGTCAACACACCAATGAAAGGAAAAAACAGTTCATGATTAAGAATGCCGTCTGACTGCATGGAGGCTAGTCTTTTGCCTTCCTTTCAGGAACATGTGTTTCTCTTCTTATAGTTTCCTCCTCAAAGTGTTTCTCACTAAGCAAGGATGTATCCTTCTAATAATCAACAGGGAGGCCCCGGCCCAGGGCAAAAGGCCTGGCCAGGAGGGCTGAGCTGAAGGAAAAGCTTCACCGAGCATCTCCTTGTATACTCCAGCCCCAGGATAGAACATGGAAAAAACAGGCCTTTGGGGCTCTCATTTACAGCAAGGGTAGCACCGATTGTGATATAGGCCCATTCTTCTCATGACACAAGGTGCAGATGGCCCTTTTCTTCCCAGCATTGAGGGAAAACCTGGAAGAGTATAAGGTCAGGGTAGGTTTAGCACACAAGACTGGCCTCTATATGAGAAGGGTACAAGCCCTAACCCTCCTAAGGATTTTAGCGTTCAACACTTGATAGTCTCAGGTTTGTAATTTCCTGCATACACCACTACTAATTGCAGCTTCTGATTTATTTTTCCCCTAATTGCTTGAACAATAGTCTGATTCTTGGATATGGTATTAAAAACAACAATTGAGGCGGGCATGGTGGTGCAAACCTTTAATCCAAGCACTTGGGAGACGGAGGCAGAGGCTGGCAGATCTTTGGGAGTTTGAGGCAGCCTGGTCTACATAGTGAGTTCCAGGGCAGCTGGGGCTACAGGGAGACCCTGTCTCAAAAAGACAAAAAAAAACAAAACAAAACAAAAACACCTGAAGCCTCTGAGTAAGACCTGACCATATTCTCATTTAATATTAATTATTTCACTAGAAAAGAAGTCTTAAAAACATAAGCAAAAGAAAAAATTACACTGTTTTAAAACTTTCTTGCTTACTGGAGTAATGTGGTGTTATGCTACTAGTATTCAGTATTTTTAGAAATTTCTCAGGAATCCATATAAAGAATAGGTATTTTCTGAGTTCAAGATTGAACATTATCTCATGAACTTCACAGATTTTAAATCTTATGTACCAAACACTAAATCTTTTCAATTTTGTACTGAGATTTCAACAGATAATAAAATATGAAATGGTCCAGCTCCAAACTCCTTTAGAATTTCTCTAATAAACCAAATAATTAGAGCCAGGGAGATTTTTCAGTATATAAAAGGCCTGCTAAGCAAGCATTAGGATCTGAGTTCAGATCCCCAGCACCCATATAAAAAGCTGGATGTAAACCAGGTATGGTGGTACACACCTGTAATCCCAGCACTTGGGAGGCAGAGGCAGGAGAGTTTGTGGCCAGCCTAGTCTACATTACATAGCGAGTGCAAGTTCCAAGACAGTCAGGACTACATAGTGAAACCCAGTTTCAAAAACAGAAACAGAAAAAAAAGCTGGGTGTAGTGTTGCACACTGTAACCCAGCACTGGGCAAAGAGAGACAGGAGGGCCCTGGGGGTTTGCCAGCCAGCCAGTCTAGCTAATCAGTGGGCTCCAGGTTCAATACAAGATCATGTCTCAAAAAGTAAGGTAGATGAGCTGGGCATGGTGGCGCAAGCCTGTAGTCCCAGCACTTGGGAGGCAGAGGCAGGCAGATCTCTGTGAGTTCAAGGCCAGCCTGGTCTACATAGTGAGTTCCAGGACAGCTGGGGCTACAGGGAGACCCTGCTTCAAAAAGACAAAAAAAAAAAAAAAAGTAAAGTAGAGAAGACACCTGACCTCAACCTCTGGCCTTCACATGTACATGCACAGCTGCATGCACCTGTTACATACACATACACAATGCTCCCCCAACCAAAAGTAAGCTTTTTCCTACCTCCAACTCTTTTTCTTTTTCTTTTTCTCTGAATTTCAATTCCAAATCTTCTAAATACTGACAATGTTCTGACTGAAGATCTTCTTGTAACTTCTTAATGGCTACTTGGTGCTGAGCCTCTAGGTTCTTCAGGGAAACTAGAAAGCAGCACAAATTTCACCGAGTTTATGACAAGATGATACTTTCTTCCTCAGCAACAGCACTGGTTGGCATGTCACCATGTCAGGTTCACAATTCACATGTATTGTCCCCATCATGCTTCATCCTGGGCATCCATGCATGCCTGGACAGAGTGATACACCATGGGCATAGCCAGAGAGGCAAAGCCGAGTAGGCTCCATCTGCATACCACCTCAGCAATTATCATGCTCTCCTCACAGAGGAAAGGGAGATGCACAGAGACACCAATAGCGTCTCAGCTCACAAAGATCACTATAGAACACAGTACCTGAAGCATCAAAAGTAAGAATCATCATATTACTATTTTGGTAATAATTTAGTAATTGGATATATGAATGGGACTTGTGAAACAAAAGTTGGAGAGGTGGCCAACAGCTGCCGCTGGACACCCATGTGCTCTCAGCAACTTGCACTGCAAAGCAAAGGTGGGAAAGGCAAGTTCAACTACAGGTAGTGTTTACAGAGGACAGTCAGCCCCTCCAGACGTGCTTACTTTAATCAGATGCTCACCTTCAGCCTGTTGTTTGGCTTGAAAAATCTTCTCTAACTCATCCCTCTGTTTTGCCAATTCCTTCTGAAACTGGTTTTGCAAACCCTCCATTTCTGACTGGTGCTTTGCAGATAATTCTTTCCGTAGATTTTCCAAGCATAATTCTCTTTCAGATTCCCAGTCTTGCTTCAGAGTCTAATTTAAAATAAAACAAATACTATGGTACCCAATCTCTGAATGTAAGGTATATCATATAACTACTCTCAAAGGATTATAAAACCATCTCTTACAAGACCCAGGGGCCAATGGCAACTTTGGTGGCATCCAGGTGCATCCACTCAACCCACAGCTCTGGCCAAATTCACCTCCCTTCACCAGACACAAATCTACAAAAGGATACAGAAGGGTTCTAGAATACCATGTAGAAGGGTGGCTGAGAATCTTTGCATTACAGAAATCAATACACAACAGCAAAACAAGTCTGCTGAAAAATACAATTACATAAACAAAGAAGAGCTCTGGACTAGCACATTCCAATTCCCTTGAACTGGCTTTTGTCTGCATCAAGGTGAAGGACAGTTCAGTGAAACGTGAAAGAAAAGAAAAAAAAAATGTGTATACATAGAATATTTCCAATCAATCACACACCTCTATCATCTGCATGTTTTTCTCCATTTCTGATCGTAACTTCTCCTTCAGCTCAGCTGTAAGACAAACATAACACGTTGTTCAGACCACAGAATCTCAACCTTCTCCACAATCTGATCACCCAGGAAACATGCAGCTCTAGCACCCACTGGCCACTCATGGAATGCATGTTGGAGGACAAGACAACCAGATGTTTAGTTCAAGTAAAAAACATATTCACATCGAACAACGGATACTGAGAATCCCAGCCATCCAGGACCTCCTAAGAGAATAGGTAAAGGTCAACTACTGGGAGGTCATATCACTGAAACCTCCAAACCTGGGTGAACTTTCAGGCAAGAGAACTGCAGTGCCAGTCCAGGTGAGACACTGGAAATCAAGAAATGAGAGGCTGCCCTATGGTCCAACAGCTCCCAACCCGAGCAAGAAGAATCCCCAAGACAGGTGCCATCAGTGCCTTGGGAGTTGAGAAGTCCCATCCCTACCCCAGTGAAAACCAGGTGTGAGGGTCAAGGAAGAGCAGGACTGAAGAAGCAGAGTGACAGTGGGAGAGTTGTGGGTCAATTCAAGGGAGTAGCAGACACAGTGCTACTCTGAGGGTCATCAAAGGACTGGGATCCATCCTTAGAGAACAAGGTGCTGCATTCCAGAAGGTCAGTCAATCCCAGACCTAGCCAGGGGCCCAGAGGGAGAAGGGAGCCTCTGCAAACTGGGGTGTCAAGAAGAAAGGGCACAAAAGGCTAAAAAAAAGATCTTATACTGAAAAAGAGAGGAAAAAAACATGCATTTGTTTGAATTGCATGAAGAAGCACAGGAAGGCATCCAAAAAATTAAGAAAACTGTTCTCTCACAGTGAGTGGAGAGTCAGGCAGGTGAGGGGGCTTTCCAGCAGAGTCAGAGCTAGAAACGTTACTTCTGTTTGTCATATGGGAGCTGGAAAGGCAAGCAGGAAAATAAGTTCACCCAGCAAGAAGCAAACCTTCTCCAAGTGACAAATGCTATGGGGATGTCTGCACAACTGGGCAGATAGACCAAAGGCCACCAAACTGCTATATAAACAGACAGACTACATGCCACGGGAATTCTTTCTCAATAAAGCTGATACTTTAAAAAAAAAAAAAAAGTGCACAAATGCAGCAACTACTTTATCAAAAGATACACCACAAAATCCCCTAAAAATAAATAAAATCATATACTAGGGCAGACATGGTGATGAAGAACACTGATCCTAGCACTGAGGAGGCAAAGGCAGGAAGATAGTGAGTTTGAGACCAGCCAGGGCTACATAGTGAGACTCTATCTTAAAAATGTATTTGGGGCTGGAGAGATGGCTCAGCAGTTAGGAGCACTGACTGCTCTTGCAGAGGACCCAGGTTCAATTTCCAGCACCTGCATGGCAGCTACAAACCGTCCTTCACTCCAGTTCCAGGAGATTCCAAAGCCCTCTTCTGACCTCTGCGGTATTGCACAACATGGGTGAACTTACACACATGCAGGCAATACACTCATACACATAAAATAAAATAATAAATTATTTTTCTTTTAAATGTGTATTTAGGCCAGGCATGGTGGCACATGCCTTTAATCCCTGCACTTAGGACGCAGAGGCAGGCGGATCTCTGTGAGTTCGAGGCCAGCCTGTTCTCCATAGTGAATCCAGGACAGTTGGGGCTATGGGGAGACCCTGTCTCAAACACCAAAAAAAAGTATATTTCACCCAACATGAATATCTATACCACTGTCATATCTAAGATGAACAGAAGTGCCAAGCCTAGGCACTGCCCAGCCATGAGCCTAGCCCTGAGGCAGCACAGACCCAGGCAAGTTTCCTTGTGCTTACAGGAGGCCTAAGTCCCAACACTATCAAGGAACAGTTGACACAGAGGAACCTCTGAATGGCTCAACTTTCTTCTGAGGGCTAAAAACAGGAGCATGTGTTTAAAACAGTAAAAGTGATCTGGAAGATCAGTGGGCTGCTAAGAACATCCTCGTGAGTCCAGCTGCAGCTGGGAAGGTCCATGTCCTTTATTTGCTCTGTACCTGTTTCTTGCCCATAGCGAATCACCATCGCTTCCTTCTCACGGACATGCTGCTCCCGTACCAGCTCCAATTCACACTGTTGTCTGCTCTGCAGCAGTGCCAGTTCCTGTGCTCGCCGGCCATTAAGCATCTCCCGCAGCTCCGTCAATGCTGTTTCCTTTTCCTTCTGCAGGTTGGCCTGTGTCAGCTCTAGTTGTGCTGTATGCATGTTGTTCAGGCTCAGGCGCAGTGCTTCTAGCTCAAGGCTATGGGCTGTCTGCAGTCAAAGAAGAGGCATGCCTGATGAGACCCAGGTAAGGGCAACACCAAAAAAAGCATAAATCACGATAGAGCAAAGAAAAGAAACGAAACATGTAACACAAGAGGAAGCTACCTGATCTCCATGCTGGCACGTCCCCATGCAATAATACTATGATTTACAGCAAGCATCTCTCATACATCATAGCACATTCCACATCCCCTACCCCAGGTGTCCACACATGTTCCTCTATCTATCCCAGGAATGGGCCCCCAAACAGAATGTAGAAATAAGCAAAGTAGAAGAGGAGATAGCAAACCACAACCCGCACCTGCCTACTCTGAGCCAAGTTTCTCCTACCTGAAACCATCCCCAGCAACCAGTGCGCTGGTGTGAATGGCAAAGCACAAGTCATGACCCTGCGAAAGCTGAGAGCCCTAGCTAGATCACCTGGGATGGTGGCAGAGGCAGTTGCTCCTGCTGGTCAGTCTCAACCAGTTCATCAACTTGCTGTTCCTAGGGAAGGAAAGCAAAGGATGTAGCCCAGAGAATTCACACAAGCAAACAGTCAATAGGAAATGACTAATAATATGCCAGAGAACTGAAAAACTATATCCTGACAAAAATGATACATAAACAGTTATAGCAGCTTTACCCCTAACAGATGAGACATAGAAACAGTCCCACTTGACATATATATCAACAAAATGTGGCATACAGTTGTCTCTTGGTACCTTTGGGGATGGGTGTAAAGGTGGTGTTTCTATAACCCTAACCCTAACCTACCCATTGCCTTCAAGAGACTTAAATCATTTCTAGGTTACTTGTGACACCTAACACAATATAAATGCTATATAACACTGTGCTGTTTGGTGAATAAGAAAAAAATACGTACATATTCAGTAGGATTGCAATTTTTTTCCAAATATTTTCAATCTACATTGGTTTAATTTGTTTATGTGGAAAGTTGTTTTCATTACAATGAAATATTGTAGAGCTATGAGAAGAAAAGTACTAGCACATACCATGATACAAGGGCAAACTGTGAAAACATGCTAACTGAAAAACAGCAAGGGAATTTCAGGGAAAGACTGCAGATTAGAAGTGTCTTCCATGTAACATCATAAAATGAGAAGACGAGACAATAAGGGCTATATTTTAAGGAGACAAAGAAAAATGAATCAGGAATCAAGGAATAACAAAAAAAGCACAGAAAAATAGAAAAGCCACACACAATAGTAGGTAACAGTCTGCAACTCCAGCCCCTGTCTCATGATAAGGGTGACTCTGGAACAGTTAACTATAAGATAAGCCAGTCAGCCTTGGTGACAACAGACTGGCAGTCCTTTCCACAGGAGAAACCCACAGTGCTCACAGCCTAAAATCCTGTGGGGAGATTTGGTGTGATTCCCCTTGTGTTGAAGGCCTGGAACTGGAGAAGAAATCTACTGCATCACTCCCCATATCTCAGAGGGCTAAAGCCAGGTACCACCTTGAAAGGGGCCTAACGTGTGAGACTGAGGCTGCGGACCTGAAAACAAGAAAACAGTTCCAAATGTAAGAGCCTGGGGAACACCCTACCACTGTTTATGGGAAGGAGACAGTCACGAAAGGCAGTTGTGGACAGGGGAGAATGGATACAGACCCACTGAGAATGTTAGACAGCCGAAAGCTGGGGCTAAGGAGGGCATCATGGCTAGTAGCTCTGCCTTCTGTAGAGAAGAGGAAGCACCACCTCCAGTGGATTACTACTGAGACTAAGAGCTCTGAAATGCAGCTGGTAGACTGCTCAGTCTCTCCAGAATTGTCTGCCATGTGTGGTTTGCTACAGACAAGACAAAGGGCTCTGAACTCAGATCTGGTGGATCACCTGATTTCTACAGCTTCCTCCATTCTGCCTGGTAGTTTACTGCTGGGTGCTTTCTGAACAAGCTGACACTGGCAGGCACAGTGCCCAGTTCACTTGGTTATTCCTCTCCAATGCTGAATTCTATGCTCTGTTAGTTTTTCCACCTTTCAATATCCTTAGAATTTACTCCTCAGCATGCATATTTGCTGCTTCTAGGTGGCCTCTGATGCTAATGGGAACTTATCGAGCCTATAGGCCATAAAGCTCTTTGGCTCTGGGTACTCAAAGAAGGAAAGCATTTAAAGTGAAGGAACGGCAGGTAAGATAACATAGCCAGTAAGGGTCCTTGCCACCATGCATGATGGCCTGAGTTTGATCCCTGGAGCCCACATTGTGGAAGGAGAGAACTGACTCCTGCAAGTTTTCCTCTGACCTCTACATTCACATCCTGGCACACAGTGTATGCACATACCACTTTTGCACACACACACCCATACCCACACCCACACTCAAATAAATAAAAAAATAAAACTATAAAGTGAATGAAGTCCTGACTCTTAACAACACCCCCTCGACTCACTACTCCTCAGCCAGCACACAAGACCAGCATGTACAAAGGTAAAAATTAGGAACTACAATAGATTCCAGGTATATGCCAGTAAGGCACCAACCCAACAATCTGGAGGATTCTAATACAAGAGGCAAGACCAGGAAAGAAGTTTCTGTAATCCTGTATTTTTTTTTTTTACTTTTAATGTTTTTATTACAATGCTTCGTAATATATATTCTTTATTTTTAAGAATATCAGCCAGGCGTGGTGGTGCACGCCTTTAATCCCAGCATTCAGGAGGCAGGGGAAGGCCGATCTCTGTGAGTTCAAGGCCAGCCTGGTCTAACATAGTGAGTTCCAGGACAACTGGGGCTACAGGGAGACCCTGTCTCAAAAAGACCAAAAGAAAAAAAAGACATGGTGGTGCACACCTTTAATCCCAGCACTCGGGAGGCAGAGGCAAGTGGACCTCTGTGAGATCAAGGTTAACTTGGTCTATACAGTGAGTTCCATCCAGGCCAGCTGGAGCTACAAGGAGCTCCCATCTCAAAAAATAAATAAAGTTTTATCTTCGCTTTAATTTTATTTACATATTTTATTTTGATATCAAGTACTTTCATCTCTTTTCCTCTTTCTCAAATTCTTTTACCTTTTTTAATCTTGCTTTTTTTTAACCTTTTCTTTGCACTTCCTCTTTACTTCATTCTTTTATTATTATTACTTAGACTTTTATGAACTATTCATAGTTTATTATACATTATTTTTACCACTTTCTTTTTATGATTTACTTTTATTATTTTTATTAGATGTATAATGGGGGGTTATGTACATGTGTGCAGATATGCACAGAACTCAGAAGATAGCATCAGATCCCCTGGAGCTGGAGTTACAGGCAGTTGTGAGCTGCCCAATGTGGGTGCTGGGAATTGAACTCAGGACCTCTGAAAGAGCAGTATGTGCTCTTAACCAACAAGCCATCTCTCCAGTCCTTTTTTTAAAAACTACTTTCTTTTTAATGGCTATTGATGGAGTAGTTGTTTATAATTCATTATATTTATGTCTGGCTTGCTTTAGTGTTGTTGCTATTACTATAGTTTGTTTTCTCTTGAGTCCTCAAGAAAAGAAAGTTCTGAAAGCAGGTGTGGTGGCACATGCTTTTAATCTCAGCACTCAGATCTCTGTGAGTTCAAGGCCAGCCTGGTCTACATAATAGTGAGTTCCAGGTCGGCTGTGGCTGCAGGGAGACCCTGTCTCAAAAAGACTTTCAAAAAAGAGAAACAAACAAACAAGAAAACTAGCTCTGGG
The DNA here is from genome assembly GCF_000622305.1 of Nannospalax galili. Classification (NCBI taxonomy): domain Eukaryota; kingdom Metazoa; phylum Chordata; class Mammalia; order Rodentia; family Spalacidae; genus Nannospalax; species Nannospalax galili. The sequence goes on along the minus strand of NW_008344186.1, from coordinate 1,591,841 downwards.
TCTGGAGGTACAACACAGTGGTAGAGTACTTACCAAGTATAAGGACCTGTGTTCAATACCCAGCATGACAAAAAAAGAAACAGGCTACTTACCAAAAAGAAAAAAAGGCTCTCACATAAATTTTGAAGAGACTAATCCAAACAGAGGCACAAATCTATTTATTTATTTATTATTTTATTTAATTTTATATTTGTCTTTTTTTGAGGCAAGGTCTCCCTGTAGCCCCAGCTGGCCTGGAACTCACTGTAGACCAGGCTGGCCTCAAACTCATGTCAGCCTGCCTCTGCCTCCTGAGCATTGGGATTAAAGGTGTGCGCCACCAAGCCCAGCTCAGATGCACAATTATCAAACATCACAAGAAACTGAAAAAAAAAAAAAAAAAAGACAATGTAACTACTCTAAATGTTCATAATACTTAAACAGCTCAATCTAAAAATATTAAAATGCAAGCCAGACATGGTGGCGTACACCTTTAATCCCAGCACTCGGGAGGCAGAGGCAAGTGGATCTCTGTGAGTTCAAGGCCAGCCTGGTCTACATACTACATAGTGAGTTCCAGGACAGCTGGGGCTACAGGGAGACCCTGACTCAAAAAGACCAAAAAAAAAAAAAAAAAAAAAAAAAAGATTAAAATGCTTGAAAACCAGACACAAATTTTAAAAGCTTAGTTTTTAAAATGACAAATGGCTATATCCAGTACCAGTGGTACACACCTACAATCCCAGCACTCAAGAGGCTAAGCAGGATGAGGATGAACATGAATTCAAGGCCACCCTGGACTACATTAGCATGGGCAATATAGCTTTAAAAAAAAAAGAGCTGGGTGTGGTGGCACATGCCTGTAGTCCCAGCACTTGGGAGGCAGAGGCGGGCGGATCTCTGTGAGTTCAAGGCCAGCCTGGTCTACAAAGTGGGTTCCAGGACAGCTGGGGCTACGGGGAGACCCTGCTTCAAAAGGACAAAAAAAAAAAGAAAAAAGAACAGCACATGGGTGGCTCTTGTAATCCCAGCACTCTGGAAGCTGAAGGGCAAGAAGGCTATAAATTCAAGGCCTGCCTGGACTATATAACAAGTTCAAAGTCAGCCTGGGTAACAGCAAAACCCTGACTCAAAATAAAAACAAAATAGGTCTGCAAAGAGGCAGCAAGATGGCTTAGTGGGTAAAAGTGCTTATCCCTGGAACCCATGTTAAAACGCCAGACACAGGGCTGAGAGAGATGGCTCAGCGATTAAGAGCACTGGCAGCTCTTGCAGAGGACCAGGATTTGAGTCCCAGCACCCACATGAAGGCTAACAACTGTCTGTAACTCCGGGTCCAAAGAATCTGATGCCCTCTTCTGATCTCCACGGGCATTGCACAACATAGGTTTACTTATACACAAGCAGGGAATACACCCATACAGATAAATAAATAAAATATTTTTTTAAAAAGCCCAACATAGTGATCACAGCTATAATCCTAGCACTACTACAGTTGACACAGGAGGCAGACAGGAAAATCTGCTGGAAGTTCACACAGCATAGCAGCAGCAAACAAGAGAGAACCTTTGTCAAAAACAAGGTACAAGGAAAGAACTGACTCCTGAAAAGTTATCCTCTGACCTCCACACTCAAGCTAAGGCATGCACATGCTCTCTCACACCCCTCTCTCACTTGCACAATAAATAAATACTTAAAAAAAAAAATAGGACTGAGGAGGAAAAAGTTATCCCGAAGAGGATTCAAATAAACAGATGAACGAAGTCAACTGGAGATGGTAATGAAAAGTTTAACAACCTACATGAGAAATCTAGCAAAGAGAAATAGACCAACCGGGCTGTGATGGGGTACGCCTGATCTCTGTGAGTTCAAGGCTAGCCTGGTCTACATAGTGAGTTCCAGGTCAACTGGGGTTACAGTGAGTTCCAGGCCAGCTGGGGTTAGAGGGAGACCCTGTCTCAAAAAAATCAAAAAAAGAGAGAGAGAGAGAGAGAGAGAGAGAGAGAGAGAGAGAGAGAGAGACATCACCAATAGACCAGACTAGACAAACAAAAACACATTCAGAGTACAATAAAGAAAAGGGCTGCAGAGATGGCTCAGTGGTTAACAGAGCTTGCTATTCTTGCAGAGGGTTCCCACACCATGGTTCACCATCTATAACTCCAATTCCAGAGGAGCCAATGCCTTTTGGCCTCCGTGGGTGACTGCATGCATGTGGGACGCATGTACTCATGCAAGCACATACACATACACATAAAAATAAGAAATAAGTAAATTTTAACAAAAGAAAAACAGTAAAAAAAAAAAGCCAAGCAAGCATGAGCACAGTATCCAAGATAATCCAGGACACATGAAAATAAACTAACAAATCACCAGTGAACAAAGGGGAAGGAAAATAGAGACTAAAAGCAGAGAAAACCAATTTAGTGGAATACAGCAGAAAATCTTCTAAATCTAGGAAGAAAAATAAGTTTCCAAATACAGAAGGCATTTAGAACCCAAATATTCATGACCAGAAAACCACCTCTGCAGGTCATATTACAGTTAAAATGCCCAGAGCACATAACAGAGAAAGAATATTAAACATTACAAGAGAAGTACCAAGCTATTTACAAAGGCGAACAAAGGAGAATAACAGAGATCTCTATGGAGAAACATCTGTACTGGCAGATTTCCAACCCTGAAACAAAGTAAGCATCAATCAGAATTATACACTCACCCTTTAAAATTAAAGGAGAATATAAAGGCCTTCCATGATAAGCATAACCTAAGGCAGGGCGTGGTGGCGCATGCCTTTAATCCCAGCACTCAGGAGGCAGAGGCTGGCGGATCTCTGAGAGTTTGAGGCCAGCCTGGTCTACATAGTGAGTTCCAGGACAGCTGGGGCTACAGGGAGACCCTGTCTCAAAAAGACGGAAAAAAAAAAAATAAGCATACCCTAAAGCAATACAAGACCACTAAGCTAGCACTGCAGAAGATATTGAAATACACAGAGGCAGAAGTAGTACATAAGCAACAAAGCTAGGGAAAGAGTAAATCTCGCAATAAATGAACAAAAAAATATTAGCAAAGAATCCAAGATCACTCACTAAATAAATTATCAACAAACCTCTAAGATGAAAAAGTGAGAAATTAATACACACCTTTCGATAATCACCCTTTTTAAATGCTCTTATCTCTCCAATCAATAGAGGCTAACCAGCCCCCAGGATGTGGCTTACTTGGTGGTAGAGTGCTTGACTAGCATTCACAAAGCCCTGGGTTCAATCCCCAGCACCACATAAACTCTACATGGTGGCCCACACCTGTAATCTAAGCACTCAGGAGGTATACACAGAAGGATCAGACTCAGTTTCATCCTTGGTTACATAATTAGTTTGAGGCCAGACCGGGATACATGAGACCCTGTCTCAATAAACCAAAAAGACACAGACAAGCTGATTGGATTAAGATCCAGGGCTGAGGATACAGCTTAGTGGTGGAGCATTTGCCTACCATACTTGAGGTCTGGGGCTCAGTCACAGGGGGAAGGGGGGCACAACTGTTTGTGGCCTACAAGAAATTTGTCTCACTGGCAAAAAAAATCACACACAACTGAGAAAAATTATAAAATTATATTCCCAGAAAATAGAATCCAAAATGAAGCAGAAGTTATAGTCATATCTGACAAAGCAGAAATCAAGCCAAAATAAGAAGGGATAAGCCAGGTGTTCCATGACAGAATGATCCATAGTAGCAATGCTTTTGGTTTCAAATGAGTGAGTTTATTAAGTACATAGCAACAAACACAAATAAATGGAGATCTTTTTTAAAAGTTAAAAACTCATTCAATTTTATGTCTTAAAGGGTTTATACTGAGTTCAACATTGTATGACTGTATTAATTCAACTGTGAACCTGAAAATTTTATAGCCACTTTTGAAAGAGATCTATCTTTACTCTGGAAATTGTTGTTCAAGTACGTTAAAGCTATAATGAAATGCTTCTTCTAAAAAATAAAAAATAAAATAAAAATGAAACAAAGAAGCAGATAAACAGAACATCAGATCAGACAGACACATCATTCAGCAAGAAAAATGAGGGAAACCTTAGGGGTGGCAAGGGAATAATTTGAAGCCCCTGATTGATGAAACATCTCCTGGGTAAGACTTCCAATTGGCCATTCCTACCAAGGGCATTTTAATATTATGAGGTAGACAGTAGCTGAATCTTTAGCTTTGGGAAGGTGCCTGGGAAGGATTTACCTCCAGCTGTGTTGAAGGACAAAATGTTCTTACTCAAAGGATTTACCCTCCTGTTCTCAATGACACGGTATTCTTACTCTTGGGCTGTTTTACTGTCCTCCTTTCCCCTTTCATAGGGCCAGAAAGCCAGCCTATCTCCAGATAAGGGGTCTTGAAGGACACTTTCAGACACCAAAGCCAGCTTTTCTCCATGAGCTTAAATAGCAATATCACAATTTATTAATTGTGATATAATTTAATAATGTATATTATACCAGTTCACTACATATTAACAAAAGGAAGAATGTGGGCCAGCAAGATGGATCAGCAGGTAAAATATGCTTACTGCAGAGTCTAATAACCTGAATTTAATCCCCAGGACCTGCATGGTGGAAGGAGAGGACTGCCTTCTGAAAACTGTCCTCTGAACTCCAATTAAAAAATATTATTGGAAACATATGCATGAAATGTTGGTGTACCTTATTTCATAAAAGAAAAGTATTTTAAAAAACCTTTTTGGGCCAGGCGTGGTGGCGTATGCCTTTAATCCCAGCACTTGGAAGGCAGAGGCAGGTGGATCTCTTTGAGTTCAAGGCCAGCCTGGTCTACATGGTGAGTTCCAGGACAGCTGGGGCCACAGGGAGACCCTGTCCCCAAAAGACCAACAACAACAACAACAAAAAAAAAAACCCTTTGGGTACCATTTTCTGTTCAGAGTGCCTGCTTCAATGGTGGAAAAAGAGCATCAAACTCCTAAAAGTTGTCGTCTGACCACCACATAAGTACCATTTCACATACACACCCACAAACATACACAAACATAAATAAGTAAAAAATTAATAAGCTGGGCATGGTGGCGCACGCCTTTGATCCCAGCACTCAGGAGGCAGAGGCAGGCAGATCTCTGTGAGCTCAAGGACAGCCTGGTCTACACTGAATTCCAAGACAGCTGGAGCAACAGGGAGACCCTGTCTCAAAAAAACCAAAAAATATTAATTAATTAATGTAAAAAATTGGTTTAAAAAAAGGTACTACTAGATATAAAGGATAGACAGGACCAGATATAGTAACACTGGAGATGATTTCTGTAACCTCCACTATCATCAACAGAGAGATCTTACAGACTTTCCCAATGCCCTCCCCCCCCCGAAAAAAATCAAAGAAATGTTAGAGTTAAATTGAACCGCAGATTAAATGGGCCTAATAGATACCTACAGAAGTTCTATCCAACAGTGACAAACCTGTTTCTCAGCAGTCAATGGAACATTTTCCAAAAGATTATTTTTTAAGGTCATAAACCCAAAAATATTAGCTGTTCCTCATTCGGGGGTCAAAATACTTGACAGAAACAACTTGATGGTGGAGACTGGCTCACAGTTCAGGAAGTTCTCTCATGGTGATGACAAGGAAACAGAGAGCTCTGGCCGGAAACAGCAGGGCTATACCCTCAAGACTCATTCCTAAAAGCCTACACAGTATGTCCAAAAGATTCTATAACCTTTGCAAACAGCACCATCAGTAGGGTACCAAAGGCTCACACATAGCCTGTGTGGGACATTTCACATTCAAGCCATGACAGCAAGTCCTTACAAGTAAAAATAAGACAACAAAAAACGTGGAAATAATTACTTGTATCTTATCAGATAATAATGAAAGAAAACTAGAATCAATAGCAAAAGAAGCTTTGTAAATACATGGAAAGTAAATAATACTCCCCTGAATGGTCAGTGGGCTGACTGAAGAAATTAGGTAAGAAAATTGAACTCTTGGAATCAAATGAAATTAAAAAAACACAAAAAAACACAAAAAAAGTTACCAGGACCTTTGAGATACAATAAAGGCAATCCAAACAGGCAAGTTTATAACTATGAGTGCTTACATTAAAAAAATCAGAGAGGCTGGGTATGGTGGTGCATACCTTTAATCCCAGCACTCAAGAGGCAGAGGCAGAGGCAGGCAGATCTGTGAGATCCAGACCAGCCTGGTCTACATCGTGAGTTTCAGACTAGCTGGGGCCAACTTACAGGGAGAACTTGTCTCAAAAAATACCAAAAACCAAACAAAAAAAATCAGAGAGAACTCAATTAATGATACAATTCAAGATCCTGGAAAAACAAGAAAAAGCCAAATCCAAAATCAGTAGACAGGGAGAAAAATCAGGACAGAAAGTAATTAAATAGAAACTGAGAGAACTGTTAGGGAAGAGGAATTTACTGTTTGTTTGAATATACTGCTTGCCTGAATTTACTTTGTTTTGAATATACTGCTTGCCTGAATTTACTGCTTAAACTTACTTGTTTAAATTTACTGCTTGTAACCAATTAACTCAACTAGAGACACAGGCATCCGAAGATAGAGGCAAAGTGCTACAGCCCCTCCCCGGAGCCTGACCTGTTCTGTGTCATGTCATGTAGACATGTCTGCTTACACAACTCCCCGATTGAGACACCTGAAGGGAGTTGTAACATTTTTCTTGTTTTGAAGTTATTGGTTTTTGAAATGCTTGCTTTGAAACTATTGGCTGTATAAATGCGGGCTTTTGTGTAACGGTTGTGGAAGCCTATATAATCTTTACCTAAAATTGTCTCAGGGTCGATTGTTCTAACCAGACCTGCGTGTTTGGAAAGGGCAGCCGACCCCAGCTAGCTGGTTTACTAAACTCTGTTTGATTCTTGCATCTCCATATTCGTGAAACTGTTCTCCAGAAGAGACCCACTGAGTCACGGACCCTAACAAGAACAATGCCAATAAAATTATTACAAATCAATGAAACAAAGAATTGGTTCTTTGAAAGGTAAGATTAGAGCTGACAAGATGGTTCAGCAGGTTAAGGCAATTTCAGCACAAGTCTGACAACCTGAATTTGATCCCCAAAACACAAATTTTCCTTTAGGTGGAGAGAACTGATTCTATGCAAAGTTGTCCTCTAACTTCTTCAGTGTCTGTACTCACATCATGCGCGCGTGCACACACACACACACACACACACACACACACACACACACACACACGAGAGAGAGAGAGAAGATCCAAATTAACAACCATTAATGATGAAACAGGATGTTAAAACAGGTACCCCTGGCATACAGATAATCATTAGGGGAATACTTTGAAACTAAAATAAAATGGAAAAATCTAAATGATAAAAGAAATGAATAAATTTCTAGACATATATGATCTGTCATATTTCAGTGAAGAGGATATAAATAATTTAAACAGATTTATAATGAGCAATTAGAATGAAGGAGTAATGTCTTCCAATAAAAACAAAAAGGAACAGACAGATTTACTGCTTAATTCTACCCAGACTGCTAAAAAAGAATTAACACCAATGCACTGCAAACTATTCCATAAAGTAGAAGGGAAAGAACACTGCAAATTCATTCCATAACACCAAACAATTATCCGGATACAAAAACCAGATAAGGGCATACACAAAAAAGAGCTATCAGACAATTTTCCTGATCAACATATACATAAAACTATCAATAAAATACTTGTAAATGAAATTCAAGAACACATTTTTTTAAAAAATCAGACATCATGATCATGCTTGTTTCATTACAGAGATACAAGGGTGGTTTAACATAAATACATCAATAAATGTAATATAGGAAATAAACAGAATCACCGAACTAAATCATATGATCATCTTGACAAATGTAGAAAAGTATTTTAACAAAATTCAACATTGCTTCATGATAAAAATCCTGAACAGCAACAGAAGAAACGATATAATATCTCAATACAATAGACGCTACATATGGCAAACCTATAGTTAACATACTGTATGGAGTAAAACTGAAAATATTTCCTCTAAAATCATTAAAAGGGGCAAGGGTTCTGACTCCACTTTTTTCAACATAGTGCTTGAATTCTAAGCAAAAAGGCAAGAGAAATAAATAAAATGAATATAAACAGGAGAACAAAACTCCAATTATCCCTACTTGCAGATATGATCTTATACTTAAAAAAACAAAGAATTCACAATAAAACTTTTGATCTGAAAAACACTTCCAGCAAAGTACCAAGACAAAAAAAAATCAATATGTAAAAATCAATAGCTTTGGGACTGAAGAGACGGTTCAGAGGTGAAAAGCACTGGCTGCTCTTGCAGAGGACCCACATTCAGTTCCCAGTATCCATACAGCAGCTAATAACCATCTGTGCAACTCCAGTTCCAGGGAATCCAACACCTTCTTCTGACCTTCACACATAATGCACGACATACATGCAGGCAATACACTCATACACATAAATGAAAATAATAAACAAGGGATTTCATGAGGCCCCAGGGCAGATCTGGCTTGGATAGGATAAAAGGCTGAGATCCTAGCAGACAGCCTGAGAGGGTCAGTTCCAACCTCCATCGGTGTAGCAGCTCTGATCTCAGCAGACCACCAGAGAGTGCTGAGCTCTAGCCTCCCTCTGGCCTCCCTTTGGCAGAGAGCCCCAGGATCCTGCCTCCATGCGGTAGTGAGCTTCCCCTAATTGCACTATACCCATTCCCCTACCTGAGAGGCCCCTCCCTAGGCCCCAGGGCAGATCTGGCTTGGATAGGCTAAGGCTGAGATCCTAGCAGACAGCCTGAGAGGGTGGGTTTCAACCTCCATCAGTGTAGGGGTTCTGATCTTAGCAGACCACCAGAGAAGTGTCCAGTTCTGGCCTCCCTCTGGCTGAGTACCCAGGGGACTGCCTGAGAGCACCCAGATCCTGCCTCCACTTGGTGAAGGAAGCCTACATGTACCTGATTGGAACCTGAATTGGGCTTCTGTGGGTACTCCTGAATAGCTGATCTGAAGCCATCAGTTTCTTCCAAATTGAACCTGAGAGAATCTGAACCCTGTACCAATCAGCTTCACATAACCAATAAAGAAAGGATCTAGGCACCCTGATAATACAAACAATTCTCATATCAGAATCATAAACAACAAAAGAAATTCACATGCCAAAGGCACAAGAAAGAATAATAAAATGGAAAGCCAAAACACTATGTCCCCATCAAACTCCACTAGTCCTGTAGAAGAGTTTTACAAGGAGAAACCCTTAGAGATAACCCAGGGCACTGAATTTAAAGAACAATCATAAACATGATCAAGGAATTCAACAAATTTAAAGAACACAAGAACAAACAAATCAAAGAACTAAAAGTAGATAGGGATAAACTTCTGAATGAATTCACAAATGAGATAGAAACATTGAAGAAAAATAGGGCAGAAATGAAGAAGGAAGTGCAAAACTCAATAAGCCAACTTGAAGCAACAGGGGAAAGCCTCACTGCTAGAATGAATGGAATGGAAAACAGAATATCAACACTGGAGGGTAAAACTGAAGAACTGGATCACTCAAGCAAAGATTATGGATAATTTTAAAAAACACAGGAATGGAATATGCAAGAGATGTGGGACACCATGAAAAGACCAAATCTACAGGTAATAGGAATAGAGGAAGGAGAAGAATTTCAGGTTAATGGTGTTGACCAGATCTTAAACAGGACTGTAGAAGAGAATTTCCTGAAATTAAGGAAAGACATCCCCATACAAATACAGGAAGCACATAGAACACCAAATAGGATCAGAAAAGAAATGCACCACGACATATCATAGTAAAAACTATAAAAAATGAAGGGACAATTCTGAAAGCTGCAAAAGAGAAACAACAAGTCACATATAAAGGAAAACCCATTAGGATTACAGCTGACATTTCAGTGCAAACTATGAAAGCCAGAAGAGCCTGGACCAAAGTATTCCCAGTTCTACATAACAACAGATGCCAGCCCAGAATACTATACCCAGCAAAAATGTCTATTATAGTTCAAGGGAAAACAAAAATCTTCCATGACATGAATAGCCTGAAAGAATACATGTCTGCAAAACCAGCCCTTCAAAGAATACTTGAAGCAATACAAAGAACAGAGAGAGAAACAACTCTATCCCAGGGGCAACAAAAGAAAGGTATAATCAAGGAAACACAAAATTAGACAGAGAATACAAACAGCAATCAAAATGACTATCAAAATGACTACAACCAATACACATCTTCCAATAATAACCTTAAATATCAATGGACTGACCTCCCCAGTCAAAAGACACAGGCTAAGTGAATGGATTAAGAAACAAAATCCATCTCTTTGCTGTCTGCAAGAAACCCATCTCACCTCCAAGGACAGGCACTAGCTTAAGGTGAAAGGATGGAAAAGCATATTCCAAGCAAATGGCACTAAGAAACAAGCAGGAGTTGCAATTTTAATATCTGACAAATAGACTTCAAACTAAAACTATTAAGAGATAAAAAGGGTCACTTCATTCTGATCAAAGAAATGAACAATCAAAGAAGATATTACAATCATGAACATATATGCACCAAATTCTGGTACACCCAAATTCATAAAAACAACACTGCAGGATTTTAAGACACAGATAAACCCCAACTCAGTAATAGTAGGGGACTTCAGCACCCCACTGTCTCCATTAGACAGTCAACCGGACTAAGAATAAACAGCGAGACATTTGAATTAAATGTTACCATACATGAAATGGACATAACAGACATCTTCCGAATATTCCAAGCACCAAAGAATACACTTTTTATTCAGTACCCCCATGGAAGTTTCTCAAAAACTGACCACATACTGGGGCACAAAACAAACCTCAATGAATACAAAATAATTGAAATAATTCAATGCATTGTCTCAGGACACACTGCAATAAAGCTTAAAATTAATTCAGGAAGAAGTTCTAGTAACTTTACAAACTCATGGAGATTAAACAACACACTCTTAAATGATAAGAGGGTCAAATGAGAAATTAAGAAATGAAAATATTCCTGAAGTAAAAGAAAAGGACAACACAACAAAACCTCTGGGACGCTTTAAAAGCAGTCCTAAGAGGGAAGTTTATAGCTCTAAGTGCCTACATTAAAAAATCAAAAAGAGAAATAAAAAATTTTAGAAAGGGGGCTGGAGAGATGGCTTAGCAGTTAAGAACACTGGTTGTTCTTGCAGAAGACCTGGGTTCGAATCCCAGAACCTACATGGCAACTAACAACTGTCTGTAACTCCAGTCCCAGGGGTTCCGACAGCCTCTTCTGTCATCCACGGGCATTTTGCACAACACAGATGCACTTACCTACATACAGGCAATACATGTGTGGTGGCGCATGCCTGTAGTCCCAGCACTTGGGAGGCAGAGGCAGGCGGAGCTCTGTGAGTTCAAGGCCAGCCTGATCTACATAGTGACTTCCAGGACAGCTGGGGCTACAGGGAGGCCGTCTCAAAAAAGACCAAAAAACCCAAAAAAACACCAGAAATTAATGAATTTGAAACACAGGAAACAAGACAATGAATCTAAGAGCTGGTTCCTTGAAAAGATAAACAAGATAGGCAAACCCTTAGGCCAGTTAACCAAAAGAAAGAAAGAAAGAAAATCCAAATCAACAAAATCAAGAGATGAAAGGGGAAACATCACAACAGACACCCAAAAGACCCAGAACATCACAAGTGAATACTTTAAAAAACTATTAAATTTTAAAATATTTCATTTATGCTGGGTGTGGTGGTACATGCCTTTAATCCCAGCACCTGGGAGGCAGAGGCAGGCAGATCTTTGTGAGTTTGAGGCCAGACTTGTCTACATAGTGAGTTCCAGGACAGCTGGGGCCACAAGGAGACCTTTTCTCAAAAAAAGACAAAGAAAAAAAAAATTATTATTTTTATTTTATGTGTATGCATGTATTGCCTGCATGTAGGTAAGTGCACCCAAATCGTGTAATGCCCACAGAAGACTGAAGAGGCTGTTAGAGCCCTTGGAACTGGAGTTGTAGACAATTGTTAGCTGCCATGTGGGTGCTGGGATTTGAACCCAGGTCTTCTGCAAGAACAGTGTTCTTAACCACTGAGCCATTTCTCCAGCCCCCCCCTCAAAAAAATTATTACAAAATTTTAAAGCCTAAAAGAAATGGATGGATATCTAAAGTCATTGGAACCAAGTTTAACCAAAGTTAAACCAAGAAGAGATCAATAGGTTAAGCAGACCCATTAAAATCAGAACTAGAGAAGGCCGTCCACTATCTCCACTCTTTTTCAATATAGTGCTTGAAACTCTTGCTAGAGCAGTAAGACAAGTAAAGGAAATTAAAGGAGTACTAATTGGAAAAGAGGTCAAATTATCCCTTTCTGCAGATATAATACTATTACCTAAGATTTCTATATATCAATAACAAGCAATCAGAGAAAGAGTACAGGGAAACTCTCCCATTCACAATAGCCTCAAAATAAATAAATAAATTAATTAATTAATTAATTAATCTCAGAATAAATCTGACCAAAGGCCTCAAATATCTCTACAACAAAAATTTTAAATCTTTAAAGAGAGTGAGGAAGACACCAGAAGATGGAAGGACTGCCCATGCTCATGGATTAGAAGAATTAATATTGTGAAAATGACCATCCTACCAAGAGTAATATATAGATTCAATGCAAACCCAATCAAAATCCCCATGACATACTTCACAGAATTAGAAAAAAAATCCTCAAATTCATATGGAAGGACAAAAGACCCCAGATAGCCAAAGCAACCCTGAGTGCAAAGAGCAATGCTGTGGGGATTACTATACTAGATCTCAAACTATACTACAGAAGTATTGTCATAAAAACAGCACAGTACTGGCACAAAAATAGACACATAGATCATAACTGAAGACCCAAACATGAGTACATGAAATTTTATCACCTGATATTTGACAAAGGTGCTAAGAACACACACTGGAGGAAAGACAGCATCTTCAACAAATGGTGCTGGCAAAATTGGATCTCCACCTGTAGAAGAATGAAACTAGATCCTTATCTTTCACCTTGCACAAAAGTCAACTCCAAATGGATTAAAGACCTCAATGTGAAACTCGAAACTCTGAAACTATTAGAAGAAAACATTATCAGTAACCTACAAGATATGGGTTTAGGAAAGGACTTTCTAAATCAGACAGCAGTTGCTCAGGAATTCAGGTCTAAAATAAACAAGTAGGACCTCATTAAACTAAAAAGCTTCTGTAGAGCAAAAGAAAATCAAGAAAGTGAAGAGAAAACCCATAGAATGGGAAAAAATCTTCACCAGTGATAACATTATGACAGAGGTTTAACATCCAGAATATATAAAGAACTCAAAAAACAAAGAACCAAGAA
>NW_008344186.1:1553414-1578348 GCF_000622305.1 Nannospalax galili | reverse complement strand
AATGCAAATTAAAACCACTTTAAGATTTCACCTTACCCCAGTCAGACTGGCTAAGATCAAGAAAACAAATGATACTAAATGTTGGAGGTGATGTGGGGAAAGGGGAACACTCATCCACTGCTGGTGCGGGTGCAAACTGGTTCAGGCCCTATGGAAAGCAGTGTGGAGAACTCTTAAAAAACTACAAATGAACCTACCCATAAGACTGGGTTATACCACTCCTTGGCATATACCCAAAGAACTCATCCTATTGCAGAGACACTTGTACAACCAATTTGTTGCTGCTCTTTTCACAATAGCTAAGAGATGGAAGCAACCTGTGTCCCTCAACTGATGAGTGGTTAACGAAAATGTGTACATTTACACAATGGAGAAATGAAAAAAAGAAATTTGCAGATAAATGGATAGAACTAGAAACTGGTATACTAAGTGAAATTAACATAGACTCAGAAAAACAAACAATGTATGTTCTCCCTCATCTGTGGATCCTAGCACCAAATCCTTATAAGTGAGTACATATCCTGATGTAACTGCAGAAACCAGGAATATGGAAGGAAACCAGGGAGGTGACGGGAAAAAAGGAACCTGAGAAGAATAGTAGGAGACAGGTGTTACTAAAGGAGACGTGTAAAAAGAGGGTAAAGTGGCGGGGGAAAAGGAGACTACACAAAGAACTATGGGAATCAAGGGGAAGAAGGAGCTCAAAAGAGGTGGGACCATAGCATACAAAAATTATTAAGGGAGAAATGGGGAAAATGGGGACATTTTAAATGGGAAGGGCGGGGAGGAGGGTTAGGGAGACAGGGAGAGAAAGACAGGGAGAGAAAGAGGAGACCTAAACAGTGCCTAGCAAGTATACAAAAACCAGAGGGAGTAATATTAGTCCAAAAACCTACTGAAAAATTACACATACAATATCCCTACATGAGTCCATGAGCACAGTTGAAGACTACTTAACAAGAAACAGTGCCAGACAGGAGAAACCTTCCTTCAAGTTGTTGGCCAGGGTAGTCCAAGAGACTCCCAAAACTGCACAGGCTATTGCCACAGTCCTTGAATGCCTCCCAGAACTTGATGGTAAGAAGACCCTATTGCTGAAGACAGGACATACTTTGGACACAGGATTTGGAGCAATGGGGCTGGAACTGACCTGAAAGTCACTTCCCCCGAAGGCTAGCTCTCATAGTTTTGGAGAGCACTACCAAAGCTGGCAAGGGAGAACATCAATCGATGGTCCAACCTTAGCTTCAAGGCCTAAAAACCACATCAGTGACCAGCACAGCAAATGACACTGGTACAGCAGTGGCACTTTTATCTTTGGGATAATCAACAGCTGCCTAATTGGACTTAAAGCCCACTTAATGGGAGGAAACTTGTCTGGTAACGTAAACCTAGCCAAATACACATAGTTGGAGAGGTCTTACTATGTGCAAAATATGCATCCTTAAATTTAGACAAGTATTCCAGTCACCACCTATCAAAGAAGCTTCTTTTTTCAACAACAGAGATTATTACAGAATTACCACTGGTCACACACAGAGATTCTCTGTGAAGTGCCCAAGCCTAATAGGCACATCTAGGATGCAATCTCTACACCTAAGATTCACAGAACATAGAACAAGGGATGAAGAGAACACTAATGCATCTTTCAATTCTCATCAATGAAGCTCCCTCATCAACAGAGGGCCAGGAACATAAAAGGCCACAAATGGCCAAAATACAGAGAATTAAGAGTCTGCAGAATGTGGGTCCTTGAACAGGATTCCTATATTGAGGTCTACCCACCCAGGGCTCAGGGACCATTGTGGAAGAGGGTGGGGGCGGAAAAATTTTAAGAGCCAGAGAGGAGGTGAATGACCATATGGAAATAAGAGTCCTACAGGTGCCTGGGACCCTTCTCATACAAACCTACCGCAATGGTGTCAGCATGCACAAGACCCACGCAAACTTAGGCAGACAAAAACCCAGTACAGAACTGTGGAAATGAACAGCAAGTCCCAATCACAGTCAAGGAATTATTAGCAGCTGATTACTGCTGGGTGAGGAAGAGCTGATCTTGAAGGGAGAGACTCTAGATAAGCTGACTAAACCTCAGTGGAGGACCTTGTACTGAGGGACATCTCGGGACACTAACTTTACATAATAGGCCTTAACACAAATGACAGAATGTATGAACTCCAGTGGCAAAGGAAAGAGTAAAGAGACAACTAAGACAACAGGAGAAAATCTTTGCCAGCTATATATAATCTGACAGGGGATTAACATCCACAGTACAAAAAGAACTCAGGAAACTAAACAACAAGGAACAAATAATCTAATCAATAAATGGACAAATGAATCGAACAGACAGGTCTCCCATAACAAGTATGAACACCCAATAAATATATGAAAAAATGATAAATATCTTTAGCCATTAGGGAAATGCAAATCAAAAACTACATTGAGATTCTACCTCACCCCTGTCAGAATGGCTATCATCAAGAAAACAAACATATGAGACCTAGAATTTACTTGTGTGTGTGCGTGTGCGTGCGTGCGTGCGTGCGTGTTGGTGGTGGTGATGGTGGTGCTAAAGAAAAAATATGCCCAGTGGAGTGGTAGATCCTGAAACTCAAGAGACTGATACAGAAGGCAATAGAGTGAGAAGGAAAGTGGAAGGGAAGAAGAAAGAATAGAAAAATTCTTCACTGGACAGACTTAATATCAGACTATTCATACATGAACATAGTTAAGAAAATGAGAGGTGCTGGACGTGGTGGCACATGCCTTTAATCCCAGCACTAGGGAGGCAGAGGCAGGCGAATCTCCTCGAGTTCGAGGCCAGCCTGGTCTACCTAGTGAGTTCCAGGATAGCTGGGGCTACAGAGAGACCCTGTGTCAAAATAGAAAAAAAAAAAAAAGAAAAGAAAAGAAAATGAGAGGTAACCCAGATAAAATTACCCAGCATGTAGTAGAAAGTGAAAAGACAGTCCAGGCATTCCAGAAGCAACAGCTGAGAAGGGCTCATCCACAAATGCTAGAAAACCCAGAGCCCAGACAGAAACAAAGGGATTATAAAAAGCCACTCAAGGGGGCTAGAGAGATGGCTCAGCAGTTAAGAGCACTGACTGCTCTTGCAGAGGACCCGGGTTTGATTCCCAGCACCCACATGGCGGCTGCAAACCATCCTTAACTCCAGTTCCAGGGGAATCTGAAGCCCTCTTCTGACCACCACGGAATTGCACGACATGGGTGCACCCACATACATGCAAGCAACGCACTCATAAAATAAAATAAAAATAATGAAAATGTTACAAAAAAAAAAGCCACTCAAACATAAGAAAGTAAACAGCATATGCACATGGCACCAAAGATGAAAAACTTCAAGCAGCCATGGCAAGGAACAGACAGGCAAACATGGATGCAACCCAGATGTGAAACCAACCTCTAATCTAGAGTCTGTATGTGCCAACTACCTACCAAGAACAGAGAGAAATTAAAACATCACATTCACAAAAACAAAAACTGGAGGCAACTGAGTATGGTGGCATGCACCCACCATCCCCACAATCAGGAGACGTACTGCAGGAACACACCACTACCAACGCTCTTTCAGAAATACCACTTGAGATTGATCACGAGGGTGCACCAATAGATCCAAACTCACGTTTCAAAGGTACTTTTTAAAAGTATCTCAGGAAGACTGAGAGACTTTCCTAAATGAGAAGAGACCCAAGAATGCAACATACAGTCTTGGACAGAAAAGGATGTTAGAAGGATAGCGGGCAGAAATTTATAATAAATCCATCTGTTAGCTCACAGCATTATTTCAATGTTACCTAAAAAGGATTTTGATAATTACACTATGATTAAGTTGTTTTGGGTTCAAGAAGCTAGGTAAAGTATATATCCAGGAATGCTTCACAATTTTTTGTTGTTGAATTTTTTAATCAGGGTCTCTTGCTATTTCACTCAGGCTGATACGCCACTCTCTATGTCTACCTCTGGCTGGCCTGGAATCCATGATCACCCTGCCTCAGCCTTCCAAATGATGAGATTAAAGGTGTATAGCACCACTTCTGGCATAATTTTGTTGTTTTTGGTCTTTATTACATAGTACAGGCTGGCCTTAAACTTGTCTCCTGACTCAGTCCTCCGGTGCTGGGATTACAGGTGTGCATTACCATGCCAGGCTTCACAAAGTTTTTGTAACTCTAACATTACTTCAAAATGAAAAGCTGAAAATTATACAATCTTTCTATTAAAAAAATTTTTTGAAGTTTCTCTGATTTGAAGGTTTTAAAAACTAGTAAAATATTAAACACTATGAGCTTCTTTTTAGAGAGCTTAGACAGGAGACACACAAAACCGTACCAAAGAGAGCAAGCAGGGGCTACTCAACACAGCTTCTAGTCTCTCCACCACTGAGGGAAACTAGGAAAAGATTGCATAGAATAGCAGTTGACAGCCAGTTCAGGCCCACAGAATACCACAGAAAGTCAGTAAAGTGCAGAAACAACAAGCTGTTGCGTTCAAAATTAGGTGAAGGAGTATCACATACATGGAACTCACATGGAACCATGCTATACATGGACGGACGGACACACACACACACACACACCTCTCACCTGTAAATTTCTCTTACCAAAACACCAAAATGACATTTGTCTTTAAATAATTGTCCAAAATTCCTCAAAATCTCATAATAAATATTTGGGGCAAGTGAGATGGTTCAGTGGGTAAAGCATTACTGCACAAGCCAAGCAACTTGAGTTCAAGCCCCAGAACCTACACTAAGGTGGAAGGAGAAAACTAGTTGTCCTCTAACCTCCACATGGGCACCATGGCACTTAGTGCCATACACACACATCATACAAACACACACATAATAATAAATAAAATTTTCTAAAGTCATTAAATTATTTACTTAAAACCAAAGTTTACTCACCTATTATAAGCTAAAATAAATCCCTCTTTCTCCACTTTTGAAAGGTAAAACAGACCAAAGACCACTTGTGGTAAATTATCCAGCAATAACTAGAAAATAGGCAACATGTTAGCACAACGCTGTGTCAGTCTACCTGAGCTGCAGATGCTCCTCTGGCCCCCTCCAATTCGTCGCTGCATGACTTGCTTTTGCAAACAATCCCTCCTCCAGGGAGCCTGCTATTGTGAGTAGCTACCGGACTCTCCTCCGGGACAGGCGCATTGACAGCCGAACTCTTCCTCTTCGCCGTCTTTTTCTTCGAATGCGGACCGTCACCTTTTGTTTTTCTCTGTCGGAAGTTAGCAAGCTGCGCAGAAATGTGGAGAAATAGTAGAGGCAGAGGTAAATGAGAAAAAGGTAACAGAACCATAAAGTCAACACACTTGTGGGGAGCATGAGGTTCAGGCTAGTTTGGTCCACTCAGCCACACCTGGCCAATAGACCACTTTCCCACAAAACATTGTCTTCACTGACATCTATGACCCTAGCATTAAGTTCAAAATCATATCAAGTCTACTAATGACTATTAGATGCAGACAAAATAAAACATGGCTGATTGGAAGAATAGCTTTCCTAATCTTGGCATTTTACAGAAAAACATCTATTTAAAACACTGAGAGCTTAATCAAGGCATATTCAATACTTAAAACAATGTAAAAGCTAGATTATTCCCCTCTTGTCCCCATTTTTCCCTAACTGAAGAAATATATCGCCCAGCCAAAACTTCCTAGCCATAGATTCCGAGACAAGATACAGAAATAGCAAAAAATTAATTAAGCCAGGTCAATCTAACATCTTCCTTTATGGAATCAGATGTTCTATTTTTCATGACACAGCTCACCAAAACTCTAGGGACCATCACAGAATGTTGCCAGTCAGAGGCGCAACCTAGCTTTCTTCATTCCCTCAAACATGAGGTTTTCAACTGCACTCACATACCATCCCCCACCAACACCTTATTCAGAAAGAGCTGGAGCACCAGTTTTTCAAAGGAGAACATCTATTCCTTCAAATTGCAACCAATGCCATACAAGCATATGCACTTCTGTAAATGAAAACAGAAACACATAATTTCATTGGCGGACAGAAAATACAAAAGGCCATTTATTTATGTAAAAAGAAATCTGAAGGGCGGACACTGCCTTCAGAATCAACTCCATTTTTCTTGATTGCTTTCCTCCATTAAATGCGCCTGTTACATAACTCCATTCTGCAGCACTGACCTGGTCTCTGATCATGGTCACTCAACAGGTGGCCTCTTGGTTCTCACTGCCCTCCATCTCCCCCTCAGGTCCATCTATTGATGTTCACGGGCCACACAAGGTGAGAGACCATTTCCTCAAGTAGAAGAGTTAAACTCTGGACTCCCTCATTTCTCAGCCTCTACATTTATCTGGCATACCGAGTGGGGTATCCGGATGTTTTTATGCGGTACAGTCTATGGTATTGATTCAAGTATAGGATGGCCAGCCAGGCATGATGGTGAACGCCTTTGATCCCAGTGATGGAGGGCAGAGGCAGGCGGATCTTTGTAAGATCGAAGCTAGCCTGGTCTTGTCTACTTAGCGAGTTCCAAGCCAGCTGGGGTTACAGGGAGATCCTGTTATCAATTTTTTTTAATTTACAAAGGATGGTTCCCTCAAGACGATCCATGAAATCAATACAAGAGTTTCGTAGTTCTATCTAGTCTTAGGCTGACAGTGCAGAGTGGGGAAACTCGGGTCCCAGAGCCAGGGCTGGTGGCCAGGGATCCACTTCGGAAGTACTCTCGCCTTCGCTGCTTCAGAGTCCCAGTCATCTTTCAGCACCAGTTTTAACCACCACAAACGGCTCCAGGGTAAGATATCAAACAAAATCGAAACCTGGAGCAGAAGGGGGTGAGAACACCCCTCGAAGGCACCGGAGGCACTGCAGCCCACGCAGCACGGGGCCACAGTGCGCACAACCAACCATACAGAATGCTGGGACAATTCGGGAGCACCGAAGTTCCAAGTTTCTGGAAAACCTAAAGTCTGAAGGCAGTTTTAAAGACTGGGAGCTCAGACAAGGTTTGGACCGTTCTGAGAGGGGAGGACCTGGGGACAAGCCAGGAGCAGTTAGGCGACCAGGACCCGCCCACCGTCCTCCTAAAACCCAGCCCACCAGGCCCTCAAAACCCAACCCGGGAAGCCTCGCACCGCCCCGGAATGCCCCTAGCCCGGTCTGCCCGCCAGGCACCGCGGCTTCAGACGCTGATTGGCTGTGGCTAAGATGGGGGCGGGCCAAGACAGAGGGCGGCCTATTCAAGATGGCGGCGGCCAGGAGGCGGCTTCTCCGGAAGCGACGGGAAGGGCAACCTTTCGGCGGCAGGAACCACTCGGCCGCAACCGCTCATGCCAGGCAGTGGGAAGGGCACCTGAGCCTCCTTAGGACCCCTCTCCACAGCAAAGCGGAGAGGAGGACGCTGCCGTTTACCTTGGCTCGCCCAGCCTCCACCTTCCTGCGCCGCTGCTCTTGCTCGTCTTTATCCATCTCCTTGCCGGGCTCCTCGTCAGTCACTCCGGAGGCGGCGGGACCGACGCAGAGTCGCCTTCACTCTATTTACACTCCCTCCCTTCACCCACTCGCCGTCCCCGCCCCCAACTGTCAGCACGGAGGGCCACCAATCAGGACCGCGTGTCCACTTGCGCATGCGCATTCTGGCGACGCTGCCAGGGTG
Source organism: Nannospalax galili (assembly GCF_000622305.1). Taxonomy (NCBI): domain Eukaryota; kingdom Metazoa; phylum Chordata; class Mammalia; order Rodentia; family Spalacidae; genus Nannospalax; species Nannospalax galili. The sequence continues at coordinate 1,570,684 of NW_008344186.1, read as the reverse complement.
GTGCTCTCTGGCTCCGGCATCCAATTGGTAGTGACGCATCCACCTCCTTCAGCAATACGAATGATAGGGGTGCAGTGTTCCCAGGCCTGGGGGTGGTTGGTCGGCTCTCCGCGGGAAGCTTCGCGCCACTGTTTCCGGGCGGCGGAGCTGCCGAGCCCCCCCTCGCGGCAAGAGGTGGACACCCTGGCTTGGGGGCCCGCGGTCTACCCGACTTCGAAGTAGTTGAATGAGCCTCGGAGCATGCGCGGTCAGGCCGGCCATGAAAAGCAGATGTGGGTATTTTTTCCACCATGAGCCCATCACGGAACCGCTAGGCCTGCTGGGCAGGGACTTGGGGAGCCGCTCTAGCCTCAAGCCTCACGGGCCCTGGGCCCTGTTAGGACCTAGACCTCCTGCCCCCAGCCCTTCTAGGCTGAGTGCTGTTTACTCGGTGGGTCCAACAGTAGCCTGCAGGATCACTTGGACTCCTTTTTGCTTCCTCGGTCCTGCTGTGACCACCCCTTCCCCTGCTGATTAAGGAGCCAAAGGGCCAAGGGCAGCTGGAGTTATTCAGTGAATGACAGTCTAATACCAGGACCACTGGCCCTGGAAGGCCCAGAGCCGCCACTGAGAGCGAGCAGTTCTGGACCCATGCATTCTGCCCACAGTCACTGCGTTCAAGACCCTGGCTCTCCCACTCTAGCAATTCGGCCAGGAAACAGCCTTCTGATTTAAAAAATAAATCATGGTACATTTTCAGTGTGAGGTGCTGTTAGAAGATCAGGGTAGCAAATCAAGAGACCGCCACGCAAGGTGGTCAAGCAAATGTCACTTCTCAGCAGGGTGCATGGCCTTATCCTTAACACAAGGGGCTGCCTCTCATAGACTGAGGTTCAGCTTCACAATCTGTCCTATTGGCTAGTTTGGAAACCGGTGCCCAAGGAAAGAAAGGGTGTTCTAGGAAATTGTGACAAGTTAGGGTATCAGGCATGTAGAGCTTTCAAGAAATAGATTATATCTGGCTCAGCAAACATTCATTTCCTAAACAAAGGGACAAATGGAGAAGGTGAGGAGAAACACAATTGCTGAGTGACTCTCACAGTGCGTTTAGTGCTCGTCAATGAATCATTAATAAGCAGGAGGCACTAAGCCCCTATCTTTCCTAGCCAGCAGCTGATGTCTGCTTTTTAGTGCTTTTTGGTTTCTCTTAAGGTTGAAAAGTTACAGACCTTGCTATCTGACCCAGCCACCATGACTAAGCAATGTATCACAAAAGGAGGCAATCTTGAGCCCTGGGATATACATTAGATAAGGCTTTGCATCCTAAACCAATAAATATGGGGAATCTGGGGAGGGGGCAGTACCAAGATTGTATCTCCCTAAAGAACTCACCCCAATGAGGAATTCAGAGGCAGGGAAATTCTATTGTGTAGCAGTTTCCTCCCAGATAAAACAGCCCATCTAGGAGGAGGGAAGCACCTTAAACTCAGAAATAAACCACTCAAACGTTTCAAGAAGTCCCTGAAACTGACCAAATTCACTTGGTCCCCCTTTCCTCAAGCCTATATAAGCAATAAAGACTGCTGAGCGAGACTCTCAGCCAAGCTGAGCTGCGTAGAAGAGGCAGAGACCAGCCAAGATGCCTGGAAGATACCCTCCAACTTGTTTTGCTGCCTGTAAGTAGTGCAGGGAGCTCCAGGCTTCCAGCTTTCATAAGCCATCATCCATGCTAGGATAGGCTTTTAGAGATAAAACTGTCTTCAAGTCATTTATGCTCCTGTAAGTAACCCTTCACCCATACTTGTGTAAGTAACTCCAATAAAATTCACTGGTTCACCAAGTTAGACTTTGGTGATATCCTTACTTTGATCTGTTGTTGATTCTCCCTCTGGAGTGAGTAGACATTTGTTCACATATCCCCAGGAATAGTCAATAGTCACACAACAGGGATTTAAAAAAAAAAAACAAAAAAAAACAAAAAACAGGGCTAGAGAGATGGTTTGGTTCAGGGGTTAAGAGCACTGGCTCTTCTTACAGAGGTCCTCGGTTCGGTTCCCAGCATCCACATGACAACTGTCCAAAACTCCAGTTCCAGGGGATCTAATACCCTTTCTCACCTCCACAGGTCTTGCATGCATATGGTGCATTTGCGTGTAGGCCAAACACTCACACAAGATAAAAATAAATAATTTTTAAAAAACACTACTGGAGGCTAGAGAAATGACTTAACAGTTAAGAGCACTTGCTGCTCTTACAGAGGGCCTGGGTTCAGTTCTTGGCACCTTCATAGTGGCCCATAGCCACTTGTAAGTCCAGTTCTAGGTGATCCAACACTCTCTTCTGACCTCTGGAGGCATTGTACATACATGATGCACATACCATATATGCAGAAAAACACTAGTAACATAAAAGTAAAAAGCATTGTTTTGCCGGGCTTGGTGGCGCACACCTTTAATCCCAGCACTCAGGAGGCAGAGGCAGGCGGATCTCTGTGAGTTCAAAGCCAGCCTGGTCTGTCTACATAGTGACTTCCAGGACAGCTGGAGCTATAGGTTTTTTTTTTTTTTTTTTAAAAAAAAAAAAAAAAAAAAAAAAAAAAAAAAAAGCACTGTTTTGTGCCAAATCAATGTGATGACCATTTTGCCTCTTCTCTAGGCCAACTAGGGCTACATAGTGAGACCCTGTCTAAAAAATTAATAAATAAAATAGCAGTGCATGGCTATAATTTCAGTACTCAGGAGGCAGAGGCAATAGTTTTGCGAATTCAAGAACAGCCTGGGTTCCATAGGGAGACCTTGTCTCAAAAAAGAAATGATAAATACACTCTAGCTATAAATTCATAGTCTGTATGAGGATCTGGACTGTATGAAACCATTGTTAGTATTAGATGTCACTAGAACCTATGTGCCTGGATGTGGGAATAATGAAGGGTTTAGGGGTTTCTCATTGTGTGTGTGTGTGTGTGTGAGCACTCAAATAGAGGTCAAAAACAATAACTTGCAGGAGTCATTTCTCTCCATCTACCGTGTGGGTCCCACGGATCAGACTCAGGTTGTCAGGATCTGCAGCCTTTTACCTCAAAAGCCAGGACCATGGGATAACCACCAAGGACAGCAGTAGGTGTGGAGTGGAGCTGGCCTGGGTCTGTGAGATGAGCTGTGTGTGCTATGGACGGCAGAGTCAGAGAAGTGGAGCTGCCAGAACCCTTTGGAGCCCAGAAGATCGTGAGTGAATCCCAGGTGTTCAGCCTTGAGCTACTTAGCTGGTCCTTGGTTTTGCTTAGGTGTGCCTGACTCTTCCCTTTGAAATAAGACAGTACTTGTTTTGGATTTTACAGAAGCCCACGCTTAAGACTTTTAAAAGAGACTATGGACTTTTAAGTGTTTGGATTTTTCAAGGACTGTGGGGCTTTTAAGGTTGTACTGTCTTATGTTGTGATAGTAATGTTAACATCAAATCTTGGGGACAAGAATTGGAAAGGTTATAGTTTAACAGTGATGTGTTTGTGTGTCAACTTGACAAGGGGTCAATTGTGCTGGATAGCTTTGATGTCAATTTGACACATCTAGGTTGAGGGAGCCTCAACTGGGGAATTTCCTCTATTGGACTAGCCTGTGGCCATGTCTGTGGGGCATCTTCTTGATGAGTGATATGGGAGAGCCCAGTCCACTGTGGGTGGTGCCATCCCTGGGAAGGTGGTCCTGTGATGCATAAGAAAGCAGGTTAAGCAGGAGCCAGGGGAGCAAGTCAGTAAGTAGTGATCCTCCATGGCCTGCACACCAGCTCCTGGCTCCAGGTTCTTGTCCTGAGTTCCTACCTTGGGCTCCCTGATGAACTGTGACCAGGGAGATATAAGACAAATAAACCCTTTCCTCCCTAAATTGACAGTGGTCAGAGTGTTTTTTCACAGCAATGGAGAAACAAAACGATAACTTACGGGAGTCATTTCTCTCCATCTACCTTGTGGATCCCATGGATCAAACTCAGGTTGCCAGGATCTGCAGCCTTTTACCTGAAAAGCCATCTCACCTGCCCCAATGTAAGGTTTTTACTCATAGCCCACAGTTTTGATTAACAGTCAAATGCTTTAGTGTACTCAGGCTCATTGAAAGCAGATAAGCTCTGCAGATTAACAGTCACTCAAAGCCTTCCCACTGTGCCCCTCCTGCCAGGTGTGCACCAGAAGGAAGCTCTCAGGTAGCAAGCAGGGAGCATTGTGAGAGTCTGGGCCTGTTCTGAGCTAGTCTGTGTTACATGGAATAGTTTCAGGTTATGCCCACCCCTGGGTTACTACATTTTATAAAAAAGCAGTGTTGACCTTAGCACAAGTGCCAAGAAAGAATAACTCTGCATTTTGTTCTACAAATTACCACCATGTACCATTCCCCCAGAAGGCACTGGTAAGTAATTTATTTGTGATAATAAAAAATAACACCTGAAAATATGTCAAATGATGTCAGAAACATCAGACACATGAGCTTACCAGTCACACCAGAAGAAACCCCCTCCCCTGGGCCATAAAAGAGGGAGCACTCCAAGACAGACATGTGAAACACACTGACCTGTCACTAGTTTGTAAGAAATAAATTATTATGATCCATTTTTAATATGAGATGTGTTTAGAGCTCATCATAGAATCACAGATAAGCAGGAGGCACTAGTTTCCCAACTGGCAGCAGGACCTGCTTGTCTTAGGTGCTCTCACTTCATCTTAGGGTTGAAAAGTTAGAGGAAGTCACCTAAGTACCTGAGTCCAAGTATCAGAAAAGGAGGGGACTCTCAAGCCCCAGTATATACATTAGATAAGACTTGTGTTGTGAGCAAATAAATCGGGGGTTTAGGGGAAGGGTTAGTACCAGACACTGGGAAGAGTGAACCTCCCTAAAGAACTTAGCCTATGAGACACTAAAGGGGGCAGAGAAATGCAATTAGGGACATAAAAACTACTGTTTTGTGTGAAATTAGTGTACTAACCATTTTTGTCTCTTTTCTAGGCTGACACCCAGCTTCTGCAGAACTGAAAATAAATGTCTCATTTTTGCTACTCTGAGTGTCCAGTATTTTTATCATGAAGTAAGGATCATTGTTTCTCTCAAGTCCATTCATGATAAGCCGCATCCAGGAAAACTGCAACAGGGAAGGATCTCTGTCTCTATCTCAGGCTCTAACTTAAGTAGTTTCTCCTGCCAGTGACACATGGGCCACTTCATTAGATAGATAGAAGATAGATAGATAGATAGATAGATAGATAGATAGATAGATAGATGGATATCTGGAGTATAATGTATGAGCTGAGAGTAGTAATTAAAATGGGAACAAAAGAGCCTTTGAAATCCAGCTATGGTGGTTTATATCTGTAATCCCAGTAGGAGGCTGAGGCAGCAGGAAGACACCATTGGTTAGAGGCTGGCCATGGCTACATAAAGAGTTTCAGGATGGCCTGCTCAATAATTTAAAAGAGAGGGGCTGGAGAGATGGTTCAGCCATTAAGAGCACGGTTGCTCTTGCAGAAGACTGGGGTTCAATTACCAGCACCTACACGGCAACTAACAACTGTCTGTAACTCCAGTTCCAGAGGATTCAACGCCCTCTTCTGACCTCTATGGGCATTGTACGACACAAGTGCTTTACATACATGCAGGCAATATGCTCATACACATAAAATAAAAATGATAAAAAAATTTTTTTTTAATTTTAAAGGGGCTGGAGAGATGGCTCAGTGGTTAAGACCACTAGCTGCTGTTACAGGACCCAGGTTCAATTCCCAGCACCCACATGGCAGCTAACAACCATCTCTAACTCCAGTTCCAGGGATCTGACACCCTTTTTGACCTCTGCAGGCATTGCATGACACAGGTGCACCTACTACATGTAGGCAATACACTCATGCACATAAAAATACTAAATAAAATTTTTTTAAAAATCAGCTGGGTATGGTGGCCCACACCTTTAACCCTAGCATTCGGGAGGCAGAGGCAGGCAGATCTCTGTGAGTTCAAGGTCAGCCTGGTCTACATAGGAAGTTCCAGGCCAGCTGGGGCTACAGGAAGACCAAAAAGTCTCAAAAAGACCAAATAATTAATAAATAAATAATATTAAGTTAAAAGAAAGAAAAAAAAGAGCCTGTGATTGCCAATGGTCATAAGTACTACGTGAAATCAGAGTACTTGGTGAATTAAAGCCACAGAAAATGATGTTGCCTATGGATTTATTGTTCCTCACTCAGTCCCACCACTGTGGAAAGACATAAACGTTTTCGTTTTTTCTATTGGCATAGTTTGCTCACACCATGCTCTTTGTCTCTGTTTGGCTCTTCTTGTTATCAGTATCCCATTTGCTATTAAAATAAATGTTATGTTTCAGCCTCTACAGGGAGACCCTGTCTCAAAAAGACCAAAAAATTTTTTTTATTATTTTTGGGGCTGGAGAGATGGCTCAGCGGTTAAGAACACTGGTTGTTCTTGCAGAAGACCCGGGTTCAAATCCCAGCACCCACATGGCAGCTAACAACTGTCCGTAACTCCAGTTCCAGGGGATCCAAAGGCCTCTTCTGTCCTCTGTGGACATTGCATGACACGGGTGCACTTACTTACATGCAGGCATTTTATTTTATGTGTATGAGTGTTTGCCTGCATGTATGTGAGTGCACCCGTGTCATGCCAAGCCATGGAGGTCAGAAGAGGGCTTCGGATTCCCCTGGAACTGGAGTTAAGGACGGTTCGCAGCCGCCATGTGGGTGCTGGGAATCAAACCCAGGTCCTCTGCAAGAGCAGTCAGTGCTCTTAACTGCTGAGCCGTCTCTCCAGCCCCTTAACATCTTTTTTTACACATTATTTTTAGTGTAAGTGTGTGTATGTATGTGTGTGTGTGTGCATGTGTGTACACATGTGCCATGGAAGCATGTGTGATAGTCAAAGGACAGTTTGAGAGAGTCAGTTCTCTCCTTCAACTATGGGTTCCAGAGATTGAATGCAGGTTGCCAGGCTTGGTAGCAAGCACCTTTTTACCCAATGAGTCATTTCACTGGCCCTTAGGCCTCTTTCTCTGCCCTCAATGCTGCTGTAAAAGAAATGTCAGGCACTCAACTGTGACTGTCTTTGATTCTTTAATTCTCACTTCCTCAGAAGAGTTCAGCAAGATCCCCAGGTAAATGGATTAGAGGATTTATAAGCTTTTGCTGTAACCCTGCAGTCAGAAAAGAGCAAATCTTTCCTCCTTCCCCCTGGAACCTCAGGAATCAGAGGCTACCTGATCAGAGGCCCGTACGGTGGACGGGCTGCTCACTAACTGTAGCATGGGGCCTTCCCTTTTTGTCTCTGAAACCTGTAAGAGATTCTGGAGGGTTGCATGCTGGGTTTGCTTCCTCCAATCAAACTAAAAGCAGTAACAATGCCTTCTCTAAATCACAGGAGTAACACTTTACCCACCTGTTTGTCCAGCAGCCTCAATGGAATCCATGGGCCCAAGTGATTATAACATAAACAAAACTTCAGGAAGTCTTGGAAAGAAAGCCACCAGGAAGTAGTCCTAGGCCAGATCACAGCCCTCTTTGGTAAGTAGAACCCCTGATTCCCAGACTCAGAATTGGGTGGTTTGTGCAAATGAGGGAATGGGCTCATTAAATGAGGGGCCAGAAAGATGGTAAGACCAGAATTTTTAAGAACTAGAGACTCGGATATGACCTGACTCTCAGATTTTACATATTTCAATACATTTTTAACTGGCAGTAGAGGGGCATGTGACCAGTTCACTTGAGCTGAGATTCTCAGAATGTACAGTCACTCCCATGGAAACTCCAGAGAGGCTCTGCAAATGTAGCACTTGAATCTTATTTCAATTTGTTTTTAGTATTAAACACTATCAAAGTAAATTATACAGATACTCTCACAGACAAGCAATATGGCTCTCTACCCCATAAACATTTGCTGTTCCTAGCAACTTCTTCCCAAAGAGGACAGCAAAGAAGAGGGGAAAGGCACTTTGCAGTAGAGAAACCAGTTAAACACCTCTAGGCAAGGTAGCCAGGGCCAGAGTCACAGGGATAAGTTGTGTTGGTAAGCTGTGCCTGCAGCACAATGTGATAAGACGGGAACTAACTACTGGCAAGCCCAGTCTAACCAGGAGAAAGCCTCATAGAAGGCCCAACTGGGGACGCTCTACAAAATTTCTGTCTAGTACTCCTTCCTCAAAGCTGTCAAGGTCATTAAAAAACAAGGAATGTCTGAGATCTGTCAAGCCAAGAAGCACCTGAGGAGATGTGCAGACTAAGGCATGTGGGGTAGCATTAAGCATGGACTTTAGTTATTTATGCCTCAACACTGGTTCATTAAATGTGCTATAAAATATTCATTAAGCCAGGCATGGTGGCACATACCTTAATCCCAGAGAGAGGCAGGCAGGGGCAAGCGGAGGCCAGCCTGGTCTACATAGAGAGTTCTAGGCCAGCCAGGGCTACATATTGAGAACCACCCCCCCTTTAAAAAAAAAAAGCCAAAAAATTGGATCTGGGTGTGGTGATGCATGCCTTTAATCCCAGCACTCAGGAGGCAGAGGTAAAAGGATCTCTGTGACACTGAGACCAACTTGGTCTATGTAGTGAGTTCCAGACCAGCTGGGGCTACAGGAATACCCTGTCTCAAAAAAAAAAAAAAAAAAAAAAAAAAAAGATGTTAATTACAGGAGAAGCTGTGTGTTGAGTTATGGAAACTTCCATACTCTCAATTTTTCTTCAGTAAAGACTTTAAAAAATTTTTTTACTTATCTTTTTATTTTATGTGTATGAATGTTGTGCCTGCATGTAAGTACACCAGTGTTGTGCAATGCCTACGGAGGACAGAAGAGGGCTTTGGATCCCCTGGAACTGGAGTTATGGATGGTTGTTAGCTGCCATGTGGGTGCTGGTATTAAAACCCCGATCTTCGACAAGAGCAACCAATGCTCTTAACTGCTGAGCCATCTCTCTAGTCCTAAAGCTATCTTTTTGTGTGTGTGTCTTTTTTTGAGACAGGGTCTCCCTGTAGCTCCAGCTGGGCCTTGAACTCACAGAGATCTGCTGCCTCAGCCCCCTGAGGGCTTGGACTAAAGGTGTGCCCCACCATACCGGGCTACTATTTTTAAAAACCTGTGGCTAGGTTCAGTGGTGCACGCTCATAGAATCACTTGCCTTCAGGAATTCAAGATCAGCCTAGACAGCATAGTGAGACTCCATCTAAAATAAATAATAAATTTAAAGCTGTCTAAGAAGCTCGTGTCCACTGGAAGGGGTCCCATTCATCCCTGGGGATTATTTCCTAGCTACCTTAAGTTGTATAGGCTAATTAGCTGGCCCACACTCAGACTGTCATATTAGGAAGGCTGTGGAGATATATTGACATTGTAACTATAGGCCAGACTGCTAGTGCCAGTGGTGTCAGTGAGGACTCCAGAACACCCTCTGGGGGTGCAAGGCAGGCAAGCTCAGCTTTTCTGTAGGAAAGGTGTGCTAGATAGCTGTATTAGGATAAGCCTGGCCCTCAGGACTGGAAGTAAGCGTTTGTGCCCATAAACCCAACAGGAGTGGTCTCTTGGGACTCCACTCAGATAGACAGACAGGCAACTTTACCCTAACTTCTCTCACATCTGAGGTCCATGGGATCCATACAGGTCAGAAATGACCATGCTTAGGTATGAAACCATAAATGTTAAAATATGTGAACAATATCAGGGACCTGGGGGCAATGTTAGGGATCTGATGGAAGTTCCATTGTTGCAGGGGTGCTGGCCCTACCTTGATGGCTCTTAGGTTCATAGGGTTTGATCAGCCCCCACCATGGCCCAATTTCATGGCTAATGATCCATTCCCTTCCTCAAGGGAGGAATCGGCTCACTTCCCATCTGGTTTAGAGTCTTCACCTCCATACATGACCTTTCCTTGTCTGCATCCTCTCTCTGGCCCAAGTGTCCCCTTAGGGGCCACATTCTACCCTTCTCAGCATCCCCCAAAATTCCTGAAACCCTCAGAAAATACCCTTCCCAATAACCTCCTGTGTGTCCAACCAAACTTCCTTTTTACTTTGAGGGTTCTGAGATAGGACAAGGGTACTCTGGAGGCAGTGGCTGATGGACAGATGAGTAGTCTTCCAGTCATTCTTCTAGGCCCCGCCCCTAGGCAGGTGGTGCCTGGAGGAATCTGAGATCTGTTCCTCTGGCCTTTTGACTCCCCACTGAGCCCTGCCTAGCCACACCTATGGATCAGTGTTTATAGGTAACCCATTTGATGACACAAAACCCAGGAAGGACTCTCAGGGGAATCCTAGCAACCCAGGGCCTCCCTTCCTCTCAGCCTGGTAACTGTCACAGACTCCACCTCGAGCTCTGGCACTGCAGCCAATCTCCTACTCTTGTCTTGAGGCACTATGACCACTTAGGGGCTCTTTGCTACAGGTAACTAAGGGCCAAGGCAGAGTGGGCCTCAGCCTCCTACCTCTTTGTAGGCATCTTACACAGTTGCCACAATGCTAGACTCGTCAGTAGCAGATCAGATGACCCAACTGACACTGAGACTCCTGGAACAGGTGAGCCAGAGTCTATCTACTGCTGCTGTCAGCTCCCGTTGCTCCACTCACCTCTCCTGCTCCTGCAAACTGCCAGGAGTGGTTCCTGCTTCTCGAGTCAATCCTTTTTCCTGGGTCTAGCCTCATAATGAATAATGATGGTTTCTTGGTTTCTTCGTGCTGTGTAGAACCAATTATGTTCTAGCAGTTTCCAAGTCGGGAGGCAGACAATAACCACCAGCCGAGCACTTCTAAGGTACATCCTTCTGAAGTTCCTATACTTTCAGGCTCCAGTGTTTAAAGGACACTCCCTATTGTAGAGACAGAGTTCAGCACCCCCAGGGCAGAACCTAGTCATGCCCAGTCTTCTCCAACTTTTCAGTCATTCATGAAGGTCTGAGTGATCTGAAACCCGGCATGCCTACCCTCACAAGCCACTGGGCATAGGGTCCACAGGGACCCATGCTACCCATGCTACCCAGCTTCTCTGAATATACCCTGCCTGCATTGTTCCTCTTCTTCCTGTCTTTCATAAACCCTGTACCCCCTCTCCCCCGTTCAGGGCCCAGGTGGACCTGAGAACTGTCTCTCCAAGGATTGCTGTTCAGAAATCTGCCTGGAGAATCCCATCAGAGCACATACTCCTTGGGGCCCTTCAGGGTGACCTTTAGGACCCATCAAGACATCCCCCATTGAGTTCCATCAGGGTGCTCTCTCGAGTCCCAAAAGGGGACTGCTTGGGGTACATCAGACTGTCCCCTTTGGGGACCCTCAAGGTGCCCCCTTGGGTCCCTTCATGTCCATCAGACCGTCCCTCTTGTATTCCTTCAGGGTAACCCTTGAGGTACATTAGATCGTCTCACTTGGGGCCCATCATGAGGACATCCCCTTTAGGTTCCATTAGAGCACTTATGGTACTCATCAGACTGTCTCCCTTGGTTACTATTAGGACTTCCCTTGGAGTACATCAAAACATCCCCATTGGGGCCCATTAGGGTGCCCCTTGAGGTACATCAGGACATCCTCCTTCAGTCCCATCAGATCATCCCCCTTGGGTTCCATCAGAGTGTCTACCTTAGGGTCCCATCAGGGTACCCCCTTTGGGTTTAAGATGTAACACATGCATTATGTTGAGGGCATGACCAGCTCAGTCCCTAAGAGAATATGGCAATCCTTGCCCCATCTACCCACTTCACATGCACTTCTTGCTCTCTACACTTTTTGGGGTGCTGGCCACTCCTAGAGCTTGTGGGATGGCAGCTGGGCAGACAGGTGGGCAGCACAGACTTCACTCACCAACGTGGAGCCAAGTCACTGTGACAGTCTCTTCCTTGTAGAAGCTGGAGCAGGAGCGAGAGAGCATGGACATGCCAGGTAAGAGCCCTAAACTGTGTGGGCCCACATAGGCAGAGTCGGCAAGAATGGCAGGCAAAGTAGGCCTTGGCTTTTATTTTCACCTGTAAAGCAACCACACACACACACACACACACACACACACACACACACACACACACACAAACATACACACATACCTGCTGTCTTAGTCTGCAGACTCCTAGAAGGGATAGATCTTGCAGATGAGAAAATGGAGGCACGGAGAGGTCAGGTGACCTACCCTAGGTTGCTCAGTTCAGAAGTGCTCCCAATCAGTTTAGACTCACATTGCTCTAATTCCAGGAGTGGGTAGGGCTCAGTCTTGTCCTCCTCAGTACCTGAGGACAGAATCTAGGTTCATGGACAGCTCAGTGAGGTATGAAGGCCAGAAGAGCATGTCTTATTCTTGGGAACATAGAACATTCATGGCTGGCGGTAACTCTGGGAACTCTGAGGGCAGCTGGCCAGGTCTGAATGCCCCAAATCTAGACGAAAAATGTCAAATGAGGCACATGACCTAGGGGACTTGTGAGAGGACAACCCAATGGATGCAAATGTGCCACCGAAGTTGTACCAGGGAAAGCCTGCAGAAAAGGCTGTTCAGACATCACCAAAGCGCAGCTCAGGAATACCAAGGCAGGCAGACCTTCCAGATCCTTCTCTGCAGTAAGACCCCTTCCCCCACATGCCTTTCTTCTCCAGACATCTTGGAGCTAGGGCTATGGGGGTATGGGAGGCCCTGTGGAGGCCTCCTGCCTCCTGAGTACAGGGCGCTATAGCACCAAGTCCCCAAGACAGACCTGCTCCACTGACTGCCAGACCCTTTTCAGGATGAAGACTGATTCTGACCCAGTCTTCCCCTCTCCACTATGGCTCATCCCCTCCCAGCCCCAGCCCCAGTCCCTCCTTCTTTAGGATGGGTGTTTATGAGAAGCCTGAGCTCAGGAGGCATCAGGTCACTCTGGGCTCCGGGTACAGGAAAATTGGGGTACTCTGCCAGGGCCACCAGACACAAAATATTCCTCAGTGACAAGTATATGCCTTCTCCCTCTAGGACAGAAGAACAGGCCAGACACTGCCCTGCAGAGTGCTCTGAGGAGAAGAAAGGACCTTTTACAGAGACTCTGGGTAGGCCTACATCCTCAGCTAAGCCTGGACCTAGCTCCCCACTGCTAAAACACCGGCCAGCACACCCCATCAAAAGGCTCTTCTATACTCCTGGGACCAGTTCTCTAACAGTTCTCTAAAGTTCACAAATTGTAGATGAATAGCTGAACTGTGAGAAGCTAAGAGTATCCCTATCACTGCCCTGAGGAAATAGGAGAAGGAAAAGTATCAAGTACATGCAGTGTGTGAGCTTAGAAATTGTTTAGATCACCCCTGTCAGAGCAGGAGATGAATAAAAGCCCACACCCACAGGAACTGGAGCTCTAGGATGGACTCCAGGGGGCTTCATCCAAACTAAACTGACCAGCAGCAAGAAGTAGCCTTGCCTAGGAACGTCTGTGTGGGGGTCACCCCTACGTTTCCCTGGGGTAGGAGGTTGGCACTTCATCTGGAGAAGAGATTTCTACAATGAGGTAGATACTGAAACGTGTCAAGAGCCATTAGACTGTTGACTGAGAAACAGTAACAATAACCACCAGAAACTCATTTAAATTATTTGGTATATTTTGAAAGAAGCAGAATTTCTGAGTGTGCATCACAGGAGGGCCTTTGGCTTTGCTTTCCAGGCCTGGCTCTCATTCCAGGGACTCCATACTGAGCTTTGGGTGTCATGTACCCTGGCAGGAGCAAGATATGGGAAAATCATGCTGGTGAGGGCCTATCCACTCAGGGCCCCTGTGCTGATGGCTCCACAGCCAGCAGGTTCTGTCTCTTAGGAACAGAAGCTAATGGACGAGCATGCCCCAGATCATGCCTGGAGGGAGGTACATGGAAGAGCTCTGGTGCCAGCTCTGCATCCAGACGTGCCTCCCATGGATGTCTTCCCTGATGCCTCCCCACCTCTGCCTCTACCCCCAGAGCCACCAAGGATTGTTCAGCACCAGGTAGGAGGAGGACTGTTGATTAACACAGTATCTTCTGGTGGGGTAGAAAGGTCATAACTGAGACTTCACACCAATGCAGGAGGTCATTGTGCTACTAGCAGGTCATCCAGTCAGGAGAGTAGAGGCCTCTCTGTCACTCCTCTGATCTCCCACTTCCAGTGAGGGAGGCCAAGAACTGTCTCTCACTTCTTTTCCAGGAGGTCTCAGCAGGGTACCATGGCTCTGGAGAGGCTCAGTCTAAAAGCCAATAGTAGCTTTATTTGCTGTCCATGCTACCATGGGGACTTTTTTGGGTTCTCTTGGAAGATACATGTAGTACTGGCTTGGAGGTAGCTATCGTTCAGGATGGGCTCACCTCCTCCTGGCCCTACCTAACAGCTGTATTGGAAGAATTAGGGGGAGTTTAGTACAAGAGAGCCCTGAATTCAGGAAAGCACCCACCTTTTAATGCTTCACAATGGCCAGGGATGCTTACAATTCCAACTCAAGGACAGAGTTACAAACAGCAGAGAGTGTATAATTCTGAGGACTTTACATGGTGTGGCTTATATACAGCATTATGAATGGCAAGAAACAGAAAGCAACTGACTCACTGAGCATAAGATAATGTTCTTTTTAAATTTTTATTTATTATTATTATTGTGTGTGTGATGCATACATGTGTGATGTATGTGTACAAGGGGGCACACACACCACAGTGCATGGGTGGAGGTCAGAGGAAAGCTCTTTGGAGTAGGTTCTGTTCTTCCACCTTTATGTGGATTCTGGTGATCAAAGGTCCCTAGACTTTGTGGCAAGTGCCTTTACTTGCTAAGCCATCTCACAGGCCCCAAAAGATAATGTTCTTTTTTTAAAAAAAATTATTTTTATTTTTTTATAAGTATTCATATGTTGCCTGCATGTAGGTAAGTGCACCCGTGTCGTGCAATGCCTGCGGAAGTCAGAAGAGGCTGTTGGATCCCCTGAGACTGGAGTTACAGACAGCTGTTAGCTGCCATGTGGGTGCTGGGATTCAAGCCCAGGTCTTCTGCGAGAACAACCAATGTTCTTAATTGCTGAGCCATCTCTCCAGCCCCAAAAGATAATGTTCTTAAACAGAGGCTGAGAAGCTTAGAAAAGACCTTATTATATGACACTATTCATGGGGAGATGTGAACAAATATTTATTTATCCCACAGAGGGAATCAACAACAGACCAAAGTAAGAATACCACCAAAATTCAACTTGGTAAATCAATGAGTTTTGTTGTGATTACTTATAGGAATAAAGGTGATGAGTTACTTACAGGCACAGAAATGACTCAAATACAGCTACACCACCAAAAGCCTACCCTAGCATGGGTAAACTGCTGCTGATATCTATTTTTATAAACTGTAATGTCCTTTTGACAGGATTTTAGTCCAATTAGCCTGGCCTACTTATAGATCAAAAGGTGGCAGATGTCCTGATCCATGCCTGGGATATCTATTTTGTAATCTATGTTGACCACGTGGACTCAGAAAGCACTTTTCCTGAGATAACATGGCTCATCAAGAAACAAAACATAGGGTCCAGGTGATAACCATAAAATGATGATGTAAAATTGCCTATTTAATCCTCATCTGTACTTCTGGTTGTGGCCCAGAACATCCTGAAGACTTGTCGCTTTTCTTGGACCTCATGCATACCAATGGGATAGATGAGTTTTCCAGACTCTCTGCTGGGTGAATGTTTGATCTCTTAGCTGTTCAAGAATTTTTCCATAACAATCTGAGCCTCTTCAAGGCAGTTTAACTAGTTTGTGCTTCTTCCAGGCAGCTTGGCTGATCTCTGCTGGTCTGATGGTCTTCTAGGCAGCTCTGTTTGTCTGAGAGGATCCCTTCAGCAGTCCCTGGGACTTACAAAGCTAGAGGAGGAAGGGACCTAGTGAACCTGTGGATTTCAGGGACTTCTTGAAGCTCTTGAACTGTTTACTTACTAAGCTGAATGAATTTCTCTGAAGGATGGATCATTTCACCTTCCCTCACAGCATCTTCTTTGCTTTCCTTTAGAACATTTTGTTGTTTACCCACTTCCTACAAAGTTTTATCTCAGAGGAAAATCACTACACAACAGGCTTTTGTTGAGGACTCTGTGAGGAAGTGT
This sequence comes from Nannospalax galili, assembly GCF_000622305.1. Taxonomy (NCBI): domain Eukaryota; kingdom Metazoa; phylum Chordata; class Mammalia; order Rodentia; family Spalacidae; genus Nannospalax; species Nannospalax galili. The sequence continues at coordinate 1,554,624 of NW_008344186.1, read as the reverse complement.
AGAGAGTTGAGGAGAAGAACAGGAACGGGGCCGGGGAGGGGCCCTCTGGACAGGTTGCTAACCTGGAAGATATTTGTCCTTTGGCAAGGATGCTGGCAGCAAGCAGCACTTGGCAGAAGGAATACAATGTAAATGGATCCCCAGGACTCCCTTTACTGGTGGGTGGGCTATCTGTGCCCAGGTTCCGGATACCTTAGCCTGTGCTCCCATTCACATCTGCACTGTCTACCTGTTGTCAGGAACACTGTGCCTATGAGTTTTGGTCTTAGCCAAAGACATGAGGATCTTGGTCACTGACAAACTCAGCTGCTGAGCCCAATACTGAGTATATCCACAGCCTTGGTTAAATCTTGCTTTTTGGAGACATTATCTCACTATGTACCTGCCAAGCATGTCCAACTTACAGCCCATGAGTCACATGCATACTAGGATGACTATGAAAGAGGCTCAACATAAAATCCTAAGCTTACTTAAAATATGAGATTTTTAATGATTCTTTTTGTAACTTGATTGCATGGTTCCAGAGCATGAACTGTGTAGATGACAACATTGTGCAATGTCAAAAGGTTACATGTACCTGATTGTAGCCCAGACTGGCTTGGAACTCACAGTCCTCCTGCCTCAGCCTCCGGTTAGATTTCAGAGTGCAGAGTACTGAAACAGTAGGAGAAAAAGAGACCACTTCTGACCTCAGCAACCTTGACTGTGTTTATAGTACATCAAGGGGGAACAACCTTCCTGAGGGATGGAGGATGTGCAAGGGGCATGGGGGCTGGTCGCAGTCTTTAATAGGGGCAGCAGCTACAAGAGGATTTGGGGGGACAGCTGTTGCAGGGGAGACAGGGGCTGCAGGGGAGATTAATTTCAGCCATTCTTATAGTTTTTCTGTGTGGCCCATCTTAATACCCAGGCAAGGGAAAAGAGGAAATCTCCAACATAGAACTGGATAGTTAGGGGACCAGACATTCCGTGGTCAGGGTTCCTATGTTGGGCCAATTTCCTTCACCTCCCAAGAGCTGGGATTGTAGGTATGTGCTACCAGGCCCAGCTGGTTTTATGGTTTTTGTGACAGGGCTTCACTCTGTAGCCCTGGCTGGCCGGGAACTCTCTGTATAGACCAGGCTGATCTTGAAGTCACAGAGATATGCCTGCTTCTGCATCCCGAGTGCTAGGAGCCAAGTACTTCCACCATGCCTGGCAGAATGAATAT
>NW_008344186.1:1549108-1553387 GCF_000622305.1 Nannospalax galili | reverse complement strand
TATATATATATATAAAATGTTTTCACAAATAAAGGAATAATATCCTGTAACACAAGAAGATGTACCAGGAAGATGCACATTTTTATTTTCATGAAGTTCTATTAATAGGGACACATGCTGACATCTGTCTGTGGCTGTTCTCATGTTCAACAGCAGAGCAGATACTCAGCTGATGTGACCCATGAGCCCGAACAATTCATCACCTGTGCTCCTCAGGAAAAGTTTCCAAGTCTGGTCTAAGATGCTATCTCTGTGAAGAAAAAGAAGGGATAAATTCATGTTCCTCTTGTAAGAAGGATTAAGACAAGTCTTTCTGGCATTTCCTTGAAATTGCTACATACTTATTTTCACTCAGACAAGAAACCAGAGGTTATTTGCACAATAAAGTCCACGTATGTCCTTCAATATATAGTAGAGCTATGGTAACTAGCAAGGTTGGTACTGGTGTCACAATAGTCAGGCCACTGGAAAAGAATTGAGAACACCTGCCATTCAACATACAGGTCTACCCCTAGGCTCCCTACACCATGAAATCCCACTACTGTTAAAATGCCAAAAAGTTAAAAGACTGGACAGAATAAATAGTACACCTATTTACTAAGGCAGAATTAATTAATTAACCAGGCATTAACTAACTCTCCTAAAGATAGGAAATGTTAGAAATGTTAAAAATATTATGTCCTAGATGGTGTGGTATTACATGCCTATATCCTCCCAGCACTCAGGAGTCAGGCAGGAGGATTGCCACAAACTCAAGGTCAGCCTGGTCTACACAGTGAGTTTTAGGGTAGTCAGAGATAGATAGTGAAATTCAGCCTCAAAGAAATAAAAATACCATGTCCTAATTATATTCAAATGTAAATAGTTTTCTATTCAATTGTTTATTTAACTTATAGTGTTAATCATTTAAGGTTTTATTCAGAGCCAGGCGTGGTGGCGCACACCTTTAGTCCCAGCACCTGGGAGGCAGAGGTAGGTGGATCTCTGTGAGTTCAAGACCAGCCTGGTCTATATGGTGAGTTTCAGGCCAGCTGGGACTACAGGGAGACTATGTCTCAAAAAGACCAAAAAAATAAATAAATAAAATTCAGATGGGTGAATGGGTGGATGGCTAAGTAGATGAGTGAATGGGTGTGTGGAGAGTTGGATGGACTGATTTTTAGATATGTGGATGAATGGATGGATGAGTATGTGTAGGGGTGGATGGATAAGTGGGTGAGTAGGTGGATGGACTGATGGATGGGTTGGTGGGGAGTGGGTAGATGGGTGAATAGGTGGATGGATGGTTGGTTGAGTGTGTTGATAGATGAATGAGCAGTACTTGTAAAGGCTGTGCATTGAGGTAGCTAATTGACTGGCCCTTTTAGGTTCCGCAGCCTCCTGCCACCATCATTCAGCAGCTACCACAGCAGCCGCTGATTGCACAGATTTCTCCTCCTCAGGCCTTGCCCTCTCAAAGGTCAGGAAATATTAAGGAAGGTATGTATGTGCTCAATATTGACATTGTTTATGAAATTATATGCTGAAAGAGAAAATATTTTGTAAATAGGTATTGTGTGACACTTTTCTTGGGACGATGCAACACAAACATGTATTCACCCCAGACTGAAAACTGATGACAGACTAAAGTAACAATACCGCTGAAATTCAGCTTGGTGAACAAATGAGATTACTGGGGTTATTTACAGGAGTATGAGTGAGGAGTTACTTAGAGGAGCAGGGACAACTCAAAGGCACCTGCATCACCAAAAGCCTACCCCAGCATGAAAGCTGGAACCCTAGAGCTCTTTGCATGGTTTACAGGCCACTCAATAGGGAGAGTCTCTTCCAGGCATCACAGTTGGTATGAGAGTCCTCAGCCATTCTTACTGCTTAAAGAACTTAAAGAAGGCTGGAGAGATGGCTCAGCAATTAAGAACACTTGTTGTTCTTGCGGAAGACCCGGGTTCAAATCCTAGCACCCACATGGCAGCTAACAACTGTCCGTAACTCCAGTCTGAGGGGATCCAACAGCCTCTTCTGACCTCCGTGGGCATTGCACAACATGGGTACACTTACCTATATGCAGGCAATATATGCATACACGTAAAATTTAAAAAATTAACTTAAAAATAAAAGTTAAAAAAAAAGAACTTGAAGAGAGAGTGCCCTTGTTAATCTGGCAAGTTTCAAATACTTTATGTGATTTTTACTTTCTGAGACTTAAGAATCTTCCTTTCAGAACCTCCTGAGTCTGAATGAGCGTCCCTTCAAGATGGATTGTTTCAACTCAGAAAACTGTTACTAAGCACTCCACCCCTTCCTCTGGCTCTTGCATTCTTTCTGCCATGTTCCCTGAGCCTTGGAGGGGGTAATATAGATGTCTTTCTTGTCTAAGGCTAAACTTGAGCCACTATGCCACAGCAACAGTTGTTTGTTCTCAGGAGCTTCACCTGTGGTTATGAGTGTCTGTAAGTACACCTCCTTCTGCAAAAAAGAAGTTTCCCTCCATGACCAACTTAGGATGATAGCAACAGTGATCTACAAGGTATAAACACAGATGTTTAGAAGGCAGTGGACAGGCACATCATATCCAATTAACAAAACAATAGTAGTTGCTTTCACACCAGGCCTATGACTTCCCCAGCCACAAGATTTTCTCCTGGCTTACAGTAGCGGACATGAATTATTTCCTCCTACAGATTGGGTCTTAAATCCTGTTGGAAAGTAGTTGGTTTTATCCAAAACAGTCTGTGCCACTATTGCAGCACTGGGCATATCTTGCTTGGTATTTTGATAATGTAGTACATGGAGTCCACAACTGATAGAATTGTTGGTGACAGTTCTCTTCCAACAGCCTGCAACACCACTTTCTATTATGAAGCCAGGCAGCAGAAAGGGAGCTTCCAGTTTGGCCCCAACCTTATTTCTCTATGTCTTATAACCAATGTATGCATTGTCTTCAACAAGAGTCTTATCATCTAGTTCTTGTGTTGCAGGAAGACCAGGCAAGACACCAGGAGTCTACAGGAAGCAAGTATTTTACTAGGCTACAGCGTGGTCCAGCGGGCTAAAGCCTCAAAACCTGGACCCTGATTAAGGAGAGTTTATACATTTTATAGGATTATGCATATTCAAAAGCATCACAGTAAAGTTTCATTTAGTAGATGAAGTACCAACAAATGCATTTGATAAGACCCTCATGTACTTCCAATAATAAGTATATCCATTGATACATGCAGAAGTTACAGCCAGCACCCCTGAAGCCTTCATTGGCATCCAAATCAGAAAGGCCATTTTGAGCTCAGTCCCAGGCCTACACAAGGCAGGCAACCATAGAAACTGTAATCTCTGAGTGTCTGGAAAATGTTGCCTCTTACAGTGATCTTTCAGGAAGTGCCCGCCCACTACCATGTATCTTATTTGTTAGAATAGCTAAGATTGTACTAGCATCAGCTTATTTTTGGGAAAGTTATTCCATATTTGACCATAATATCTATTTCTTTGTAAAATGCTATTTAAATTTCCTATAATAATTTAAGGGGAATATATACTTTTGTGTTAGAAGTCTCAAATCCATTAATATGATTATTGTTATTATTGAGAAAAACATTTATTTACCCTGTTTTTCTTTTTTTATTAAGTAATTAAATATTTTATATTTGTATTAGTTTATATTGCTTATTTTTTTTCCATTATTGTGTCAAGATAGAGCATTCCACTAGCTGCTCTTATTACAGACATTTCTATATCATGACACAAATAATAGTAACCTTGTTGGAAGTGGATTATCCCTTAGTCGTCTCCAAGGACATAATACCCTTTCTCTTTGGCTGTTTTGTGGTCCTTTCCCCTGTCACAGAGTTAGGTGGCCACCTGGCTCCAGAGAGAGGTTTTCAGGACATTTGAGATAAGTAGGCTTGAATCTGAAGCTGAAAGGCTAATCCTAGTTCCAGAATCAGCTTCTCTGTGAGTTTAAACAGCACAAAACAATTTACTAACATAATGCATATAAAGACATTTGTTCTGTGAAACAACTGAGCCCAATGGTTTACACAAGACAAAAGAATTAAGTCCAATGGTAACTGATAGATGAATCGGATAGATGAATCAGGTCAATAGGGAGAAAGCACCAGGACACAGATAAAACTCCAGCAGGATAGAGTTTATAAGCATAGGAAATTCACACGGGACAATTCCCTTCAGGGTAGGGAAAATTGTCAGCCCACGGGTTGTGGGCTGGGGTCTTTATAGGGGGCCTTTGGGGGATGCAAAAGGGGGGAGCATTTTTTTTTTTTTT
>NW_008344186.1:1540167-1548943 GCF_000622305.1 Nannospalax galili | reverse complement strand
GATCAGGCTGGCCTTGAACTCACAGAAATCTGCCTGTCTCTGCCTCCCAAGAGCTGGGATTAAAGGCATGCACCACCACACCCGGCGTGAGCACAATTTATAAAAAAAATATTTTATTTATTATTTTTATTTTATGTGTATGAGTGTATTGCCTGCATGTATGTGAGTGCACCTTCATCGTGCATTGCCAGTGGAGGTCAGATGAGGGCTTCAGATTCCCCTGGAACTGGAGTTGAGGATGGTTTGTAGCCACCATATGGATGGTGGGAATTGAACTCAGGTCCTCTGTAAGAGCAGGCAGTGTTCTTAACCGCTGAGCCATCTCTCCAGCCCCCAGGAGCATATTTTTTAAATATTAGGCAGGGGGGAAGCGGGAGCCCAGGGCTTATTAGAACAGCTTCTGTTAAAACTACCCCCTTCCATCTGTCAGCCAGGATCTGTTTACCCTTTAAGTTCATCAAAGGGAAAGCCTGCTGTGCTGAAGCAACTCCTTGGGTCTCTGGTCAAAAGGTGGAGTCTGTTTATCCTTCAAGATCATCAAAGGGAAAGCCTACTACCTTTGGCCAAAAGGTGCAGAAAAGTCTGCTTCTTCCTACATTCTCAGGGGCTTGCACACCAGTGAGGCCCTGCTGCATTGGGGAGGGAGTTGCTGTAGGTCTGAACCCTAACAGTAACTAGCTAGACTCAAAATATCTTTTTTTACAATGGCCTGTATACATTTGTTCAGGGGTGCCCTTTTTTGGCTACCCATTTGTAAAGCAAAAGTTTTTGTTGTTTTTGGATGTTTTTCCTTTTAGAGCATCCTTTGTAGATTATTTATTTATTTATTTATTTATTTATTTATTTATTGTCTTTTTGAGACAAGGTCTCCCTGTAGCTCCAGCTGTCCTGGAACTCACTATGTAGACCAGGCTGGCCTTGAACTCACAGAGATCCATCTGCCTCTGCCTCCCAAGTGCTGGGATTAAAGGTGTGTGCCACCACGCCTGGCTATTTATTTTATTTTTAAAAATAATTTATTGAGAATTTTATACATGCATATAAGGTGTTTTGATCAAATCCACGCCCACTCCCTCCCCTCCAACTCCTCCCATATCTCCCCATCACTTTTTTCTGATAACTTTGTGTACTCTTTCTTCTTTTTTAAAAAATTTTTAAAAAATTTTAATGGGGTTTTTCTACTCTAACGTTACCCCCCCTCCCGAAGAGATAACTCTAAAATATTTTAAGGATTAAGTACTCCCAAATACTTTTGACATTTTTGGCCTTAGGAATGGAATATGTTTCTAAAAGGCCCAAACACATTTTGACTTTTAGCCAAGAAACTGGCTACTTTTCTTTAGGGTCTTTTTTACCCTAACTGCCTAGCCAATTCCTACCTTCTATTCTTATTACATCATCCTCTGAAAAGGTTACCCAACTTGCGGATAGGGAATAGGGAAGCAGACTGCTCTGGCTTCTTCCATGCTGAACAGGGACACAGGGTGAGGCAATTGGGGTACCCCTTCAGTGAATCTATCTAGAAGACTCCCAAATTGCATAACTTACCTGTAGGGAGAAAAGAAACTCCTTGACTGGTGCCTAGGAGATGTGAAGGAGAAGTAAAGACAAGAGTAGTTACAATGACAAGTTCTAGACAGAGAACTAGAAAAAAGTCAGAACAGGGCAAATTTTAAATGTTCATATCAGATTCTTCCTCATTTTTCTTTTGTCTGCCAAGGCTGGACTTGAGAGTGATGGATTCAGGATTTGCTTTCAGGCACTTTGATAACCCCACGTGGAGGCAGGATCTGGGAGCTCTCAGGCAGTCCCCTGAGTTCTCTCTCAGCCCCTATGCCAGAGGGAGGCTGGAACAGGCACCCTCTGGTGGTCTGCTAAGATCTCCTATTTATTTATTTTTAATATTTCTTTTGATCTCCTTTTAAAATTGATCTGACCCAGTGCCCCCAGACATGTTAAGATCTAGGCTCTGGCATTTTAGACTAACAAACCTGCAACTTATATTAAATAAGAGACAAGCCTGATAGCTCTCAGAGTAAATTTTCCTTTTAAAGAGGGTTACCAGTCTATCTAGATTAGAAAAACCATATTACAATTTACCATACATAATCTTAGATTTAAACATTTATAATCTAGAGAATAAGGAACATAGAGAACAACAGCATTTTAAAAGATGTTGGGAACAGATTATATTGGAAGACTGGAGAAAGTCAGATTCAAAGTCTCAGTATAGAAAGAGTGGGGATTAGGACCGAACAGGGCCATTTCTGTCTTTCCCTTCCTTGTGTAAAGCTGCAGGCAGGCAATGGCACCCCAAGCCTGAGCCCTTGGCCCAGTGACCGCAGACATATTAAGATCTAGGCTCTGGCATTTTAGACTAATTAACAAACCTGCAATAAATAAAGCCAGTGGCCCAGAGAGGAAAGAGGCCCTGCCTGGGAAGGGCCAGTCTGAGTAGCCCCTGTCCCATGTCAACATTTAGAGCCCTTTTCACACTCTACTCAGGCTAGTGGGAACACATGGCTGTGACCACAGCCAGAGAATTAGGACCGCTTAGAACTATAGACATTCCTAGGCTGTTTAATTTAATATTAGCTTCCCCCCTTTGGAGAGTTTCCCTCTGCTGAAGTGCAACATTTGTTTCCCTCCATTTATGAAGTGCAACAGTTGTTCCTTGTGGATTTTTGGTTCCATCTCACCCCATGTACATTTTCACACATTTTCACACAAACAAGGTCAGACAAAATTTTTATACCATCTTCAAACTAGAATTCCAAGTTAAATAAAAATCCCAGATTGCCAACCCAAAAGGGGTCATGATTTTGTCCTTCCTGGCCACTGACCCTGGCCAAAGACTACTCAGGTGCCCTCTAGATCTGTTTAGCCTCTGACTTCCTTCAGGAAATGTCTAGTCAGAGGGTACTCTGGGACCCTTATAAGGAGGTCATCAGTTTCCTCTTCCAATTTTGGTAGGTTTCCTGGTGGACCCAGGTCCTACCTGTTCATTCGTGCTGTGTTCCAAATCCCTGCTCCTGGTTCTGTCTCCCTTGGGTTCTATTGTGCTCAGGGGCAGCATCTCTGAGACACCTGTTGAGTCATTCCTCTTACAGGCTCAAAAAGCCTGTGACTCTGTTAAGGGGAAGTCATTCTCCAGCATCCCTGGGAGGCTAAGCTCAGAGACAAAGAGGCAAAAAGCTACCTCTACCTCCACCTTCCTGACCAATGCACAAGAACTGTTGCTGGAAAGATCAGGCAGGGCACCAGGAGTCTAGGAAGCAGGTATTTTATCTAGGCTACAGCCTGATTCAGCAGGCTCAAGCCTCAAAATCTGGACCCTGATTAAGGGAGTTTACATATTTTATAGGATTGCATATTCACAAACATTATACATATTCAAAAGCATCACAGGAAAGTTTGATTTCTTAAAATAGCTTGAAAGTTTCCAAAGAAGGACAGGAAGTTGCCAATCCTTACCACAGCTGTTTGAGGCTAGATGTCATTCTCAGCTAGATGTCAAAGATGTCATCTTAACAATTCTTTCTACAACTACAGTCCTATATAGCTGTACCAGCACCCTAACCTTAAACTTGTCAGCTGAACTCCCCTGATAGAGACAGAGGGAGAAGACAGGATTAAAATCCATATTTTTCTTAAATATTATATTTGTTCATTCATCACTGGCATGCAACCAATAGCAGGGATGATGACCTTTACCATTTTGGGGGTCTCTGGGGTCTCTGTGGCCAACAACTCAAAGGGAAATAACCCACTTTTGGCACTGGGATTTTTACCTAACACTCTTATGACTTTTGGGAGTGTCTTTCCCCAGCTATGTAGGATATCTTCTTTTTAAAAAAATGTAGTTTTTTTTTTTTACTATTTATTCAGATGCACATATAAATCTGTGGGACACTCAAGGGTTAGCATTATATAACAAAACATTTATTTTCAATTTTTTTTTGAGACAGGGTCTCCCTGTAGCCAGAGCTGGCCTGAAACTCACTATGTAGACCAGGCTGGTCTCAATCTCACAGAGATTTGCCTGCCTCTGCCTCCCAAGTGCTGGGATTAAAGATATGCATCACCACACCCAGCTATTTTTTAAATTTTTAAAAATTCATTCATTCATTCATTTATTCGTCTGTGTCTGTGTGTATGTGTGTAGGCATTCATGTACCACAGCATACATGGAGGTCAGAGGATAACTTGTGGGGAGTAGGTTCTTGTCTTCTATCATGTGGGTCCTGGGGATCAAATTCAGGCAGTTAGTTGGACTTGGCAACAAGCCTTTTTACCTACTGATTCATCTTGCTGGCCCAACAAAACCCTTTTTTTCCAAGTGTGAGCAACCTCTCTGATGGCTATAATCCATTCCAAATAAGTGCCGTTTAACCTTGGACAGTTAAGAGGATACTAAAAAAGAACTTAGTGTTCTAGTTAGCTTTCTATTGCTGTGGTAAAATACTCTGACCAAAACCAACTTAGAAAGGTAAAGGTTTACTTGGCTTGTATGTCCCCATCACAGTTCATCATTGAAGGAAGACAGGATGAGAACTTAAGGCAAGATGCTGAAGACAGAAACTGAAGCACAGACCATGGAGGAATGCTGCCTACTAGTTGCTCCTCTAGCCTGTGTCAGCCTGCTTTCTTTTAAAAAAATATTTTGCTTATTATTTTCATTTTATGTGTATGAGTATTTTGCCTGCATGTATATGAGTGTACCGTGTGCATGCAATGCCCACAGAGGCCTGAAGAAGGCATTTGATCCCTGGAACTAGAGTTATGGACAGCTGCTAGCCACCATGTGGGTCATGGGAATCAAATCCAGGTCTTCTGGAAGAGCAGCCAGGGCTCTTAATTGCTGAGCCAGCTTCCTCAGCTTGCTTTCTTTTCCTTTTTTCTTTTATATTTTATTATTTACTATTTTTATTTTATGTGTATGAGTGTATTGCCTGCATGTATGTGAGTGTACCCATGTCATGCAGTGCCAGGGAGGTCAGAAGAAGGCTTCGAATTCCCCTGGAACTGGAGTTAAGGACGGTTTGTAGCCACCATGTGGGTGCTGGGAATCAAACCCAGGTCCTCTGCAAGAGCAGTCAGTGCTCTTAACTGCTGAGCCATCTCTCCAGCCCCTTCATCTTGCTTTCTTATACAACCCCAGACCACTTGCCCGTGGGTGACACCACCCACATTGGACTGGGCCCTCCCATATCACTCAGAAGTCAAGAAAATGTCTTATAGACAAGCCTCAAAGCTAATCAGACAATCAATTCTCCAATAGAGGGTCTCTCTTCCCAGGTATGTGCTATCCAGCACACTCAACAACATCCAATATAGTATGAAAAGATCTTATCAGTTCTATCTTGTGTGCTTCTGTTGCTGTGGGGGCCACTGTGCATCTCCCCAGCCCTGAAGGTCTCAAAGACCTGGCTTGTATTCCTTGACACAGTTCAAGCACACTTATCTATATCCTAGTTTCTTTAAGGCTTTTATAATCAAGGGATGTTGAAATTTGTCAAAGGTTTTTCTTTTTTCTTTTCTTTTCTTTTTTTGGTCTTTTTGAGACAGGGTCTCCCTGTAGCCCTAGCTGTCCTGGAACTCACTATGTAGAATCAGGCTGGCCTCGAACTCACAAAGATCCGCCTGCCTCTGCCTCCCGAGTGCTGGTATTAAAGGCGTGTGCCACCACACCCGGCCAAAGTCCTTTCTTTATCACTGAGAAGATCATGTCCCTTCTTCTTGTGATTCTGTTTATTTCCTGTATTGCATTTATTGATTTGTGTATGTCAACCATCTTGGTATCCCTGAGAGGAAACCAACATGATTATGGTGTATGGTCTTTTTAATGTGCTGGTGAATTCAGTTTGAAATTGTTGAGAATTTTTCATCTATGTTCATCAGCATAATTTGTCTATAGTTTTTCTTTTCTGTTGTGTCCTTGTTTGGGTTTTCATGTTGGGGTAGTAATAACCTTGAAGAAAGAATGTGGTAGTGTTCTTTGTCTTTCTACTTTATGAAATTCTTTTTTTTAATTTTAAAATAAAAAATATTTTGTTATTTTTATGTGTATGAGTGTATTGCCTGCATGTATGTGAGTGCACCTGTGTCGTGCAATGCTGCAGAGGTCAAAAGATGGCTTCAGATTCCTCTGGAACTGGAGTTAAGGATGGTTTGTAGCCACCATGTGGGTGCTGGGAATCAAACCCGGGTCCTCTGCAAGAGCAGTCAATGCTCTTACCCACTGAGCCATCTCTCCAGCCCCCTACTTTGTGAAATTCTTTGAAGAACACTGGTGTTAGTTCCCAGCAGGGGATATAGCTCAGTTGGAAGAGTGCCTGCCCAATATGAACAAAACCCTGGGTTCAGTCCCCGATTTAGTGAAGCATGCCTCTAATCCCAGCACATAGCAAGGCAGATCAGAAGTTCAAGGTCATCTTTGGGAACATAGCAAGTAGGAGGCAACAATGGGAAATATGAGACCCTGTCTCAAAGAATCAAAAGAAAACAAAATGGTCTGGTAAAATTCAGAAGTGAATCTGTCTGGTTCTGAGTTTTCATTATTTCAGTTTTTAGGACTTGCCTCATGACCTAAGACCTATTTTGAAGAAGTTCTATGGCTTCTTAGAAGAATGTGCGTTTTGTAGCTGTTAGGTGGAAGACTCTGTAGATGTCTGTTAAATACACTTGATCTATGTTTTATGGGATTGAGAACACCGACATTTGGTTCATTATGTATTTATAATCATATCAAGACTGTTCTTTTTTATCAATATATATTGACCTTCATTTTTTCTGATTAATTTTGCCTTGAGGTCTGCTATGCCAGAGTATAGCTACCACTGCTTGTTTTCCGCTTTTATTTGCGTGGTGTATACTTTTCTGTCCTTTACCTTTCTGTCTGTGTGTATTTTGTCAATGAGGTATGGCTCTTTGAGACAACAAATAGATCTTTTTTTGTGGTGGTGGGGATTTGTCTGATTGAATTTGCATGGGTCTGCTTCCACCTTGTCTTTAATCAATGATATTCTTTCTTCTTCTTGATGCAGTTTATTAGTGATGTTTCCCAACATTTCTTACTCTTCAAAAAGTTCCTTGATGGATTTATCATCCATATACACTGACTTTCTTGTCCAGGTCCTGAATTAACTTCCCTGTTTCATTCATCTGCTTATATAAATGAGATCAATTTTTTTAATTTTTAAAATTGATTTGTTGCCGGGTGTGGTGGCGCACGCCTGTAATCCCAGCACTTGGGAGGCAGAGGCAGGCGGATCTCTGTGAGTTCAAGGCCAGCCTGGTCTACATAGTTCCAGGACAGCTGGGTCTACCAGGAGACCCTGTCTCAAAAAGACGAAAAAAAATAATAATAAATAAATAAAATTTTAAAAATATTTTGGTCTTGCAGAGGCAAGAGCAGTCAGTGCTCTTAGCTGCTGAGCCATCTCTCCTAAAATAATTTAAAAGTTTTATATATATGGAAAAATTTTGTTTAATGACAAAGAGCCAGGTGTGGTAGCTCATGCCTGTAATCCCACCATTTGGGAGGTTGAGGAAGAAGGATTGCCATTAATTTGAGACCCACCTGGGACTACTTAGTGAATTCTAGGTCAATCTTGGTTACATACTAAGACCCCTGTCTTAAAAGATTAAAAACAAACCACCACAACAAAAGCAAGACAAAGAATTTGAGAGGTTTTCTTTCAGAGTCCTTTAACACTGGAATCTGCTGGGGAGGGAGGGTGTACCACTTAGGCTGAGGGCTAGGCTGGTTGAGGGGTACACTTCAGGCTGCAATCACTTTAGGAGGTTCCCTTCTTAAGAATACCAGGAGCCTCTGTAGCTGCACTGAACTTTACCTATATGGATAGGCCAGTTCTCATTCATGCCATAAAACACTCCTCAACCTCAGTTTGTGTACCTAGGAGCACAGTGATTCACCTTCTTCTGCCTCCAAAGTGCTGAGAGGCAAAACTTTTTTTTAACTTTTTTTTTTTCTTTAATGTGTATGCATGTATGTAGGTAAGTGCACTTGTGTCATGCAATGCCTTCAGAGGTCAGAAGAGGCTGTCGGATACCCTGGGACTGGAGTTACTGACAGTTGTTAGCTGCCATGTGGGTGCTGGGATTCGAACACGGGTCTTCTGCAAGAACAACCAGTGTTCTTAACTGCTGAGCCACCTCTCCAGCCCCAGGCAATACTTCTTTTTTTTAAAAAAAAATTTAAGATTTATTTTTATGGGCCTGGAGAGATGGCTCAGCAGTTAAGAGTACTGGCTGCTCTTCCAGAGAACCTGAGTTCAATTCCCAGCACTCACATGGTGGCTGACAACTATCCGTAACTCCAGTTCCAGGGGAATCCAATGCCCTCTTCTGATCTCTGCAGGCTTGGCAGGACATAGGTGCACGTAAATACATGCAGGCAATACACTATGAGTGCCTGCATGCATGTAAGGTAACCTCGTGCATGTAATGCCCACAGAGGCCAAAAGAGGGCATTAAATTCCCTGAAACTAGAATCATGGATGGTTGTTAGCTTCCACATGAGTTCTTGGGAACCAAACCTGGTCCTCTGCAAGAGTAGCCAGTGCTCTTAACTGCTGAGCCATCTCTCTTGCCCCAATAACTTTTTTTTAAAATTTTTAAAAAATTTTATTTTTACACCCACTTCCCAGATAGCACCCTCCCATAGCCTCCCTCCCCCCACTAGGGCCCTTATACTCTGATATCCCTGCAGCTGTATTTGTATATTTCTATAACTATTCATCTAAAGCTACCA
>NW_008344186.1:1537045-1540004 GCF_000622305.1 Nannospalax galili | reverse complement strand
ATTATATTGGCCCCTTTAATCTTTGGTTATACTTCCCTTTTGGGTGTTTAAGGCCATACAGTTGGCCCAAATAAACCAATTTATTTATACTGTTAAGGTTGTTTGAGGATCTGTTCCTCAGGGGTCACATGGGCTTGGGAGGAGCTCCTGGCTCCTTTCTTTTACAAGTTCTGTCTGTGTGAAGATAAGTCAAAGTCAAAGGTCCTGCTCAACCATGGCTGACTTCACTTGGAAGCATGGAGGAAATGTTTCCTCTGTGTTGACCCTCCTCTTTGTAGACTGTCCACTGGTTCAAGTCCATCTCATGAGGTCTCCACAGCCTCCTTGATCAAGAGGTCAGGTGACTCACCATAGTTACAGGACATTTTGAGAGATGTTCAAAGTCCCCTGGAACTGGTCGACCTAGCATGGCAAGGAGAAAAAACTGTGTTTTATGTCCCTCTTACCAAATTAGTATATGCCTCAAAGTATGTCTGTTAAACATCCAAGAAGTTTAGTTCCACCAGTTTGGTACTTTTAATTACTGTGTGCCATTTAGATAAATCTTGGGCAAAGACCAGTTGTTCTCAGATAAAGCTTACCTAGACATATATTTCTTGATCTGCTATGTATAATTTGTCAGTAGGGTGTAGAAGTAAGCCCCAATAACTCTTTTAAAAATATTTTTTATTACAGTTTATTGCATCTACATTTATTGTGTGTGTGTGTGTGTGTGTGTGTGTGTGTGTGTGTGTAGCACACATGTGGAGGTCAGAGGACAATTTGTGGAATTCAGTTCTCTTTCTATCATGTAGGTCCCAGGGATTGAACTCAGGTCCTCAGGATTGTTGGCAAGTGTCTTTACCTGCTGAGCCATCTCTTGCCAGACCACTTTCATAATTCTTTTTTCTCTTTTCTTTTTTTTTTTTTTTCTGTATTTTTGAGACAGGAGTTCCCTGTAGCCCCAGGTGGCCTGGACCTCACCACTATGTAGACCAGGCTGGTCTTGAACTCACAGAGATACACCTCCCAAGTGCTGGGATTAAAGGCATGGGGCACCCCACCCAGCCTCACTTTCATAATTCTTAATGCTTTTCTTGTTTCTTGCTTTGGAATAAAGTCTGTCCTTGTTACCTTAACTCTTCTTCGCAGAGTCCATGGAGGGGTAAACCAAAATACAGGCCATCTAGACTATTTATTAGATGTGAATCTCAGTAGTGTGAATTAAATTACATCACTCTACAATAATATTTGGAGCTTTTTAAATAATCCATATCTTGAAACTCTGTACCTATTGGGCTCCAGTTTCCCGCATGGTTCCTGCAGTCACCACTCTGTCTTGTTTTTTCTGAATTCAATGTGTTTGAATATGTGGGTCGGTCAGTTTTCATCTTTCTGTGGCTTCCTTAGTTTTCTTAGTATAATGTTCCTAAGGTATATCACGTCATAACCAGTGACAGATTGAATGGCATTCCGGTATATGGGTGACCTACTACATCTTGCTTCTTGTCTAATTGCTTGACATTCTCATGCTGAGCTCTATCAAGGGAACCCTAAAAGCATGACTTAGGGGAAGCCTCTCTTTTGGAGCACCTGCTAATGCTGCTGTTGGGTGGAGTTCCCCCAGCATCCCTTTTCCCCACCTCAAAGTACCTGGAGCCTTTGCTCTGAGTAAGTGACAGCCTCTTGACTATGGTTTTTTTTTTTGTTGTTGTTGTTTTCTGTGTATGGGTGTATTGCCTGCATGTATGTGTGTGTACTTGTGTCATGAAATGCTGCAGAGGTCAGAAGAGGGCTTCTGGATTCCCCTAGAACCGGAGTTAAGGACGGTTCGTAGCTGCCATGTGGGTGCTGAGAATCAAACCCAAGTCCTTGCAAGAGCAACCAGTGATCTTAACCGCTGAGCTATCTCTCCAGCCCTCTTGACTATGTTTGTCAAGCAGGGGAGCTGTGGAAAAGGTCTAGCTTCCCTACTTTGCTCCCATGGCCTGGGCATCACAGTTACTGGTGCTTCTGTTTGAGCCCCACCCTCAAACTGTTGAGAGATATTCCTTAAGGGAGGCTGACAAGAGTCCCAGCACTCTGTTTCCAGGGTCTAGTTGCTGTTGCCTGGTACCCGGTGTCGGTGAGTAATAAATTGTCTGTATTACAACAAAGCACCACACACTGGGTGGTCTAAAATCACATTTATTTACTTCCTCATTGCTCTGGAGACTTTGTTATGGACCCTGTGACTACTGAGGAAAAATCACCAGACTCAATTCAGATCGAGATAAAAGACTTTATTCAAGCTCACTTGGACTGCAGTCACTGTATCGGATTAGAGTGCTGCAGTGGGGAGGGAGAGGGAAAGGGGACCTTTTTTTTTTTTTTTGGTCTTTTTGAGATAGGGTATCCCTGTAGCCCCAGCTGTCCTAGAACTCACTATGTAGACCAGGCTGGCCTTGAACTCAGAGATCTTCGTGCCTCTGTCTCCCGAGTGCTGGGATTAAAGGCGTGCGCCACTACGCCTGGTGGAAAGGGGACCTTTTAAAGCTAAAAAAGCAAAAAGGAGTGTTGACAAGGTGTCCCCTCCCCGACTAACAGGATAGGTGATCTCGGTTTACATGTCAAGGTGCCCTAAAATAGCAAAACAAGCAAGTTACAGAAGACAGAATCAGCAGCTAGTCATATAATAATTTTGTTTTCTATATGTCCTGCGCCACTACGCCTGGTGGAAAGGGGACCTTTTAAAGCTAAAAAAGCAAAAAGGAGTGTTGACAAGGTGTCCCCTCCCCGACTAACAGGATAGGTGATCTCGGTTTACATGTCAAGGTGCCCTAAAATAGCAAAACAAGCAAGTTACAGAAGACAGAATCAGCAGCTAGTCATATAATAATTTTGTTTTCTATATGTCCAGAGAGCAAGTGACTGCGGCAGCATTCTCCTGGGAGGAAAAGGGAGAAAGGGGTCAGGGTTTCTGAAAACAGTCCTTGAACTA
>NW_008344186.1:1524521-1535702 GCF_000622305.1 Nannospalax galili | reverse complement strand
GGCAGAGGCAGTCGGATCTCTGTGAGTTCAAGGCCAGCCTGGTCTACATAGCGAGTTCCAGGCCAGCTGGGTCAGCTGGGGCTACAAGGAGACCCTGTCTCAAAAAGACAAAAAGAAGAAGAAAAAAAAGAAAAAAATCTTTGCTGGGCATGGTGGTGCACACCTTTAATCCCAGGCACTGGGGAGGCAGAGGCAGGCGGATCTCTGTGAGTTCAAGGCCAGCCTGGTCTACATAGTGAGTTCCAGGCCAGCTGGGGCTACAGGGAGACCCTGTCTCAAAAAGACCAAAAAAGAAAAAAGAAAAGCAGCAGAATAGAAAAGATCAATATAGACACATATACATTTAACATTCCTGGGAAGCTGAAGTAAAAGTCAAATTGAGGCTGGAGTTACAGCTCAGTGGGAAAGTTGTTGAACATGTGTAAGGCCCTGTGTTTTACCCCAACACACTACTCATGCCCCACCACACCAAAGAGAAGTAAAATATAGTAATTGAGGAGACCAATTTGCTATTTATGGAATGGTCTCAATGTTTAATGTGAAAAAAGCAACTTAAAGAATATGTATGATGTGATCCGAGTTAAAATATACAGAGCCAGCAAGATTGCTCAACAGGTAAAGCTGCTTGCTGTCAAGCACGATGACCTGAATTCCACCCCCATGGCCCACAAGGTAGGGATAAGGAACCAACTTCCACAGATTCTCCTCTGGCCTCCTGTTCCTGTTCCCCTACCCCAGTGGCTAAACAAATATAAATGTAGAATAAGGGGCTGGATAGATGGTTCAGTAGTTAAGAGTGCATACTGCTCTGAGAGGACCAAGTTCAGTTCCAAGCACCCAGATGGCTTACCACCATCTGTAACATGCTCCATGGACTCTAACACCTTCTTCTGGGCTTCAAGGGCACATGGACTCACATATGCACATGCACACATACACACACAATTAAAAATAAAATATGCATACATATGTGGCCTGCAGGCTATATAACTATGGATAAATCTTCCTGTCTGTCATATGTATAACTTTTTCTTGGAAGTCAAACACAGACTAAACCCTGGCTTCTGGAAGAAGGGTTGGTGGTTTTCTTTGTTCAATCTGTACTCAGTCCTGTCAGGTTTCCTTTTAAAACTTTTTAAAAAATTTTATTTATTTATTTTTTATGTTTATGCATGTATTGCCTGCATGTAGGTTAGTTCACCCGTGTTGTGCAATGCCCAAGGAGGTCAGAAGAGGCTGTCGGATCCCCTGGGACTGGAGTTACGGACAGTTGTTAGCTGCCATGCGGGTGCTGGGATTTGAACCCGGGTCTTCTGCAAGAACAACCAGTGCTGTTAACCGCTGAGCCGTCTCTCCAGCCCCAGGTTTCCTTTCATATATGCATATTTCCTTTATTTTCTGTTGTTCTTGTAGAATTGGTTTCCTTGTTAGTTTTGTTGTTCTTTGTTTTATGAACATGGGTCTTGCGATGTAGCCCAGGCTAACTTTGAATTTACAATCCTTCTGCCTTAGCTTACCCACTGCTGGGATTACAGGCATGTACTACTTATTATGCCTCACTTTTTATGCTGTTTTTTGTTTAAGACAGAATCTCACTATGTATACCTGGCTGGCCTGGTACTCAGTATGTAGACCAAGCTGGTTTCAAACCCACTGAGGTCTTAAAGCGATTGAGTCTCAAACCCAAACCCACAGAGATCTTCCTGCCTCTGCCCCCACCCCCATGCTAGGATTACAGGTGTTTACTACCATATCGGGCTTCCTTGTTGTTCGGTTTGATTTTCAAAGATTTATTGTTTTTTGCTACTAGGTTGAACCCAGGGTTTCAAGCACAATAGCTAAGTATTACCCATCAACTTAACATCCACAGCCCCTATATTACTTTAAGACAAGTTCTCATTAAGTTGTCCAGGCAGGCCTCAAACTTGGATTTCTCCTATCTCAGCTTCCATAGTAGCTGGGATTACAGGTGTGCAATATCCACTCTCTTTTAAAGATGTTATTTTCAAGCATTATAGTAAGCTTTCATTTACTTGAGGGTGTTTCATTTGCTAAGTTCCACAAAAAAAAGGGGCTGGTCTCTATCTTTGAATCTTTGGAACCATACAGGTCAGAGACAAGATGAATCAAGAATTGACAGCTGGTCCCATGTGAGCCTTCCCTCTGAATGACCTGGATCCCAAGAGTGAGAGTGAAGACAGGGATGTGATGGGGATGGATGAATCAACGGAACACATGCCCAAGGGAGGTTCAGGGTAGTGACATCCACTTTTTCAGTGCACTTTTGGATGTGATTCCAAAGATTCTTCTTGTTCTTGTTAAAAGCATCAATTAAAGATCTCAATTTTCTATCTTCATACCGACTTCTAATATGACTTTTCTCTCAAGATAATCATTAATTTGATAGAAGAAATTTGACAGGTGTTCATTGTCTTGGATGGCCTGGGCTTGCTGGGTTAACGTGGAGAAAGGAAACATTCCAGCACCCAGGAGTATCCTGGCTGTGTGAACGCCACTGGCCTGAGGAAGTCATGGGAGAGTTTTTGTGAACCAGCCCTCATACTCAGTTGCAGAGACCCAAGTCTGCTTTGCTTAGTGGGGAAGCCTTGCCCTGTGACAGTGATATCCATGGCACAGAGTTCCAACTCTGGGGCTAGTGTTTCTTTACAGCAAGCTGTTTATTAGAAAATTCAGAAGGTTTTTTATATATTACAAGGAACTGGCAATCATGTGGGGTTTAGCAGTTACATACAAAGATTTAGGGCACAATTAGACAAGAAACAGGACATAGAGCTTTTAGGTGGCACCAGCTAGGGGCTGTTTGTAAAGCAGGATGCTTGAACTTTTACTCAAGGTTACCAGTGCCTATCTGGTAATTTATTGGCCACAATGTTTTCTTTCTTAGGGCTAAAAGCACAGTAAACCTTTAGCTTTTTTAAAAAAATATTTTATTATTTTTATTTTATGTGTACACCCATGTCATGCAATGCCCGCAGAGGACAGAAGAGGCTGTTGGATCCCCTGGAACTGGAGTTACGGACAGTTGTTAGCTGCCATGTGGGTGCTGGGATTCGAACCTGGGTCTTCTGCAAGAACAGTATTCTTAACCGCTGAGCCATCTCTCCGGACTGTAAACTTTTAGCTTTTAGTCCACGAGTAAACCTTTAACTTGGCCTAATCTTCTTGCTAATGATAGCTGAGTTATTTGTTCAGGACAAGGAGGTGGGCTAAGGGCTGTTGACCAAGATGTTTTCCCTCAGAGCAAGGAGCTTAAACTTTTGACCTGGCCACTTTCCTCTTGCTAGCCCTGCAGTGTCCTGCAAGACAGTGAGTTGAGAGCTGCTGTTTTCAGTGCCCTTCCCTTCAGCAGAGAATGTAGCCTGGACTTTAAAAGTTTTAGGCTCATCTCGCCCTAGGGCATGCCATCCTGGTTTCCTACACCCAGTCTTCCTTAAGGCACATGTTTGAGGCCCACTTGGGAAGGCTAGAGAGTCTAAGCAGGCCCTGTAGTGGGTTTAGGGTGGCCTGGTGACTGGAGCCTGGGGGTTAGGGCAAGAAACTGCTGGCCATACCCATTGACAGTGGTGAGGGCAACTCAGGGCACATTGTGCATACTTGTACTCTAATGAGATGTATAGTACTCCTAAGAGATTGTACAGATGAACCAGAGAAGTCAGCAACTAGGTCCGTGAATGGGTGGGAGCCTTACATCATTGGCCAATCTGTAGATTTCATCTAATTCTCATCAGGATCTGAGGTCCTTCATGGCACTGGAGTGTTAAATCTAGAATAGACACAGACTAGCAAGTGCCAAGGATTCCTGGGCATCCTGGAAAAGGCTTGAAACCAGGTCAGAGTGGCTGGAGTGGACGCAGCTGCTGACCCAACCACAGATTGAGGTCAACATCAACAGAACGCTTGCTCATGTTGTCTTTTAAGACATGAGGTGGTTTCCAAGAATATATAAAAACACTAAACACTTGTCAAGCTTGTACAAGACCCTGGGTTCCATCCCTAGCACTGCAAAAACCAAACCAAACCAAACCAAATCAAACAAAAAAGGAAACTAGAAAAATAAGGGACAGGATTATCCCAATAGAGGGGACAAAGATGATGAGCTGGTTAGATGGCTGTGAAGGAGGGAACGGGCTGGTATAGTGCACATGAGGGATACAGCCAGCAGAGGCGCCAAGACACCCCCAGGTTCCTGGCATGTTGTGTTGGGAAGACAATAGGCATTGGGCATGCCCAGTAAAGTCAAACCCAGGCTTCCCAGAATTCCCTGTGTTCCAAGACTTGAGCAGACTCATCCTGGTCTCTATCAGCCAATAGGGGGAGCCCCAGTGGCAGTGACATGGCTCAGAGAGTAAAAGCACTTGCTGCCAAGACTGATGACCCAAGTTTAATCCCTGAGACCCTCATGGTAGAAGGAGAGAACCAACTCCCACAAGTTGTTCTCTGACCTCCACACATATGCTTTGGCACAAGTGTACCCACCTATATACACATACACAAAATAAAATTTAAAAATGTAATTAAAAATAATTTTTTTTTAAAGGATTTGGGTATGTGGAGAGGTTCCCATTCTTTAGCTCTTAGATGTCAGATTTCCATGTCCATTGGCTTTCTTGCAGTATCTGTAACACCTCAGTGAAGATGAGGGTGCAAGGTAGCTCTTAGGAGTGGAGTTCCCAAGATTCAGGTCACAGAGCTCTTAAGGGTTGGGCTGGGAATCCAGCCTTTTCCAGCCTTCTTGTCTGCAGGAGCCTATCCTCCTAAAGAAAGAGGTCAGTGCTTAGAGATGTTGGTCCCCATTCTGGGCAGGCTGCAGCAGGAAGACAGGATATTTCACCCAAACTCTACAATTAGAAACTCAAAGACACATATGGAACTTCCATGTTCCTTCTCTTAGTAAGGGCTTAGAACTATTCTATTTACAGTATAAAGACAGCCTTATAAACACAGGAAGGGCCAGACACTTTTCTGGTACTTTTTGAAGCCAATTTCCACTCACAAAATTAAACTTCAGCATGGGCTAATGTCTTCCAGGACAACACAACCAACAGAGATCCACACTGAAGGGAGTGGGGCCTCAATTCTCAGTCCATAAACCCTTCTGTGTATCTTGGAGCACTGCAGCATCAGTAGAGGCCTTTGCTCAGGGGCTCAAGCCTGGCCCCAGTGCAGCGACTCAGCTTCTCCAGCACCAGCTTCTCTTGACTGTACATCTGGAACACAGCAACACACAAGCTGGCAAGAGAGGACTCCTGGGACCTTTCCCCTGCGTCTAATTCTGCTCAAGTCTCACCTCTTATAGAAGCCCCTACCTGTAGCCTGTCCTGGCTCTGCACAAGTCTAAGGGCAGCAACTGAGCAGAGACTGGAGGAGCTGTGGGTAGACAGAAGGTGCAAAGGAGGGCAGCAGAGAGTGGGCTCCTGAAGGCAGGAGAGACGCTGGAGTATACAAGGGGCGTAGGAGGTATGGGACATGAAAGGTGTGGGCATAGGAGAGGCTGCGGGGGGATAGCAAAACTAGAAGGGGATGTATTTTTAATTGAAAAAAATATGTTCATTTGGGGGAGCTGGAGAGATGGCTCAGTGTTGAAGAACACTTACTGCTCTTGCAGAGAACCCTGGTTCTCTTCCCAGCACCCACACGATGGCTCACAATCATTTGTAACTCCAGTTCCAAGGGATCTGATGCCCTCTTCTGGTCTCTACAGGCACCTGCATGCATGTGGTACACATAAACTCTTGCAGGCACATACACATATACATAAATAAAACAATAAATCTTTAAAAGGATGTTCATTTGAAGTTGGGGCTAAAGGGAGACTCTGTCTCAAAAAGACCAAAAATAAATAATAAATAAACGAATCAAAGAATGTTCATTTGGAACAATAGGCTATTTGCTTACAAATATAACCTAAGCCCATTAGACACTGTGGTGGGCTTTATAAACATGATACCTAGCGGATGTGGTGGCGCATGCCTTTAATAACAAAACTCGGGAGGCAGAGGCAGGCAGATCCCTTGTGAGTTCAAGGCCAGCCTGTGTCTACATAGTGAGTTCCAGGACAGCTGGAGCTTACAGGGAGATCCTGTCTCAAAAAGACCAAAAAAAAAAAACAAACAAACCAAAAAACAAAAAACCACCATGATGCCGATCTGCTTTAGAAGAAACAAACCACTACTTCACTTGACCTGTTTCCAACTGATAGGTAAGATTAGTACTTTTGTGAGGTCCTTCTAAACATTAATTGGCCCTCTGTCCCCTGTCAATACTAGCATTCCAGGGAATTGAACTTTGTCTTTTTTTTTGAGCTAAGGACCGAACCCAGGGCCTTGCACGTGCTAGGCAAGTGCTCCACCACTGAGTTAAGTCCCCAACCCCGGAGTTTAACTTAAAAAATATTTATTTTTACTTTATGTATATGAGTGAATTGCCTGCATGTATGTAAGTGCACCCATTGTGCAATACCGGTGGAGGTCAGAAGAGGGTGCTGGATCTCCTGGAACTGGAGTTACGAACAGTTGTTAGCTGCCATATGAATGCTGGGAATCAAACCTAGGTCTTCTGCAAGAGCAGCCAGTGCGCTTAACCACTGAGCCATCTCTCCAGACCCAGAAATTTAACTTTTAATGTGTTTGTCCAGGTGCCTCTCAGTAGTAAACTATACAAGTAACATGAAGAGACAGATATTTAAAACAACACCTGTGAACCCTTGTAGGCAGGATTAGATGGGAGCCTTGGTTCCTACTTCTTGCCAATGGGATGCACTGGGCTAGGCAGCAGCCTAGAGGTTAGGATTATCTCTGTGGGCAGCACATACCCCCTTGCACAGGTACTGTTCCTACCTTCTGCCACTCGGCCTCCGAGCTGTGTGTGAAGCC
Organism: Nannospalax galili; assembly: GCF_000622305.1. Taxonomy (NCBI): domain Eukaryota; kingdom Metazoa; phylum Chordata; class Mammalia; order Rodentia; family Spalacidae; genus Nannospalax; species Nannospalax galili. The sequence continues at coordinate 1,528,809 of NW_008344186.1, read as the reverse complement.
CAGCAGGTGACAGAGTCCGTGGGCGGCTGTCACCTGTTGGAGTAATTAAGAATTCAGCTCAGGGGAAGATCTTCCAGGAAGCTGTCACTTCAAGATCACAGACTACCTTTGTAAGACTGAGATGTCCTGTGCCTAGACACTAGGACAGTACATACAGTTGCTGCTCTGGGCAGGAATTAAAAGTACCCAGCCTCAGTTCTCTCCTGTCTAGGCAAGTGCTCTACTACTAAGCTACATTCCAACCTCAGTCAATCTAAAATGGAACAATTCACCTAGTTCATTTAGTTAGTGTGGAGTAGTTCTATTAGGGAGTGGACATGGGACTGAGCACAGGGAAAGAGGGATGGCTGTTCTTGGCAGGGCAACACTGGGAGTCCAATTAGAGGTAAGCAGCTAGGAAGAATGGGCTGTAGATCTGAGCTCTAGGAGGTTAGGGTGAAGTATTGCTTGGGCCAAAGAGTTCAGGACCAGCATAGGCAATGAGTGAGCGCCTACATCTTAAAAAAAGAGGGGGGCTGGAGAGATGGGTCAGTGGTTAAGAGCGCTGACTGCTCTTGTAGAGGACCAGGGTTTGATTTCCAGCACCCACATGGCAGCTACGAACTGTCCTTTTCCAGTTCCAGGGGAATCTAAAGCCCTCCTCTGACCTCCACGTCATTGCACGACATGGTGCACTCACATACATGCAGGCAATACACTCATACACATAAAAATAATAAGGCCAGGTGTGGTGGTGCACACCTTTAATCCCAGCACTCGGGAGGCAGAGGCAGGCAGATCTCTGTGAGTTGGAGGCCAGCCTGGTCTACATAGTGAGTTCCAGGACAGCTGTGGCTACAGGGAGACCCTGTCTCAAAAAGACCGAAAAAATTAATTAAAATATTTTTTAATTAAAAAAAAAAGATAAAAAAAGAAAGAGGAAGGAAAGAAGGGAGGGACAGAGGGAGGGAGGGAAGGAAGAAGGGAGGGAGAGAGGGTTAAGTAGCAAAGAAGATGGGGGTTAAGTACAAGAAATATGGGAAGGTGGGAATAGGGCTGGCTATGGTTAAGCTAAGAGAGAAGAAACCAAGGGCCCAGGCTTAACTCTTGGGAACGAAGCCTCAATTTTGAGGGAGGAGGTAAAACAAGTGGGTGCCGAGGGGCTGGAGGCAGAGGAGAGATGGGGAGAACCATTGAAGCCTGCTTCTAATTATAGACAGGGCTGGGCTCAAGCCCATAGAGAGGAGTATAAGGAAGAATCCAGAGAAGGAAAGGGGCACTGCTACACGGGTAGAGAACCCTCTGGAAATGGTTGTGGTCTGCTTGTAGCCCGAGTAACAGGGTATGGGAGCAGGGGTAGGCTGCAGCGGTCCCCTGTAAAGACCATGGCCTCCCCTGTGGAGGGGTGGTTGGGAGGTCACTGAAGTTCAGTGTCCCAGGGCTGGTGCAGGCCAATGAGATGACTTGGAGGACAAGTGGGTAGAGAGTATAGGGAGGGTGCAACCGGTCTGGTCTGGACTGTGCCCCTGAGAATGGTGGCACTGGAGTGGTGGGCTGGCTCTCTGTTGGGGAAAGAGGGAGCCCCCAGAGGGGCTACATCTACTAGGAAGAGCCTGCATGCTGTTTGGCCTTGGCTGACCAGAACACTAATTAAAAGATGAAATAGGAGAAATCAAGCCAAAGTTATCTTGAACCACCTTTAGTTCTTTCAAAAGCCAACCTTAGTATCTGACCTAATATCCTTGTGATTGCCAGAGCAACTGTTGGGAAGTATGTTTATCCTGACACGCCTCTAGCCGCTACCAGCCCTAAAGCCAGAAAAACTCATCAGTATCATCAGAAACCTGCAGAAGAGTTGTCCCTACCTCATCATAGTCTATCTACCTGATGTACCCCAATGCCATTGATTGATTTATGACGTTTTTTTGTTATATGACTATCAAAGTTCATGGAACATGCCATTCAGAGTAGCCTGAATCTGTGTTCCTTGGCCATAGTCATAGTCGGCTAAAAATAAACTAGTTTATTTCTTATAAAGGAGAGTGACTAGTATATGTCCTCAGGAGGCACAGCTGCTGGCTTTAGGCTGAACTTTGCACTAGGCCACATCCTGTCACTCTTAAGAATTTACAACTTCTTCCTCCTTACAACACAGGGAGCGCCAAACTGGATTACCTGGAAAGCCTGGCTCAGGTCACTCTGATGTTCTAGGATGCCCACAGACAGCCAAGTTGTGAGCGTTTTGCCCAAGGAAGGTGCTTCCACTGAACAATCATACTTGTCTGACACCTGTCAGAATCCCTCCTTCCCTTTCCACCCCCCTCCCCCCCCCTCCTTCCTTTCTTCCTTCCAAATCCAGAATGTTGTGAGACTCAGTTCTAATTTTGGCAGCATAAGAAGCTAATACAGCAAGTCTGAGTTAGGCTAACATGCCTCCTTGTTTTAGAGATAAAAGGAGATAAAGCTGAAAAGGTCCTGACTTTTTTTCCTTTTTTTTCAGTGTGTCCTCGCTCCCCAAGATCTGAAGCCTCCTGTGTTTCTATTTTTAAGTTCTCCCATAGTGATACAAAAGTACCAATGGATACTAGTACGCACATAGGGTTCTTTTTCTCTACCTTCTCTATGGCTTGAGTTTTGTTAGCCAGCATATGTGATTTTGCATTCCTACTTACAGTCAGGATGTTGTAGTAATCTTCATTTTCTTTGCACCGCTGGAAGATATACTCCACTCCTAGGAAAATGTCTCCCAAATTATAATCATCTGGAAAATCTGGCTGGGGAAATTCACCTGCTTTCAGGTTCTGAAAATGAAGAAACAGACTTGGAAGCCTTGGGAAGAGTAGCCTAACCATAAGGCGTCACCTGTCCAGGAGGACACAGAACTCTCTGACCACAGAATGCTTAAGCCACTTGCCCAAGGCTGAGCACCATCAAAGGGCCTTGGGGGCAGAATACATAGCCACCATACACAAGGGCCCTGGAAAGCTTTGGCCTCATCAAATTACTTACTTTCCATTTCTATCACCCCAACATGGAGTCATACAGACCCACAATTTCTACATAGTTAAACTGGCACATCAATATAATTACATTATTTTTCACTTGGCATTTTGTCCTCTCAGCCCCTCAGCTGATAACTGCTCAATCTAAGTCAGTCTCCTATGGCTGGATATTTAGGATGCCTCTATTTTATTCTATTAAGGAAGACAGTAAGGCAAACATTTCAACACATTTTTACATTATACATTTGGCACCACACCTTCTTCATTCTATAGATTTATTTCTGCAGGTGTGACACTGGTGAGTAGACATACACGTTTTTAATGTACTTGAAGCACCATATACTACGGTATTTCTTTACAAAACGATCATTTTAATTTACACTGCTACTTAAAACGGGGGAAGATTTACACAAAGTTACCTGCAGCTACATGTTGAAAATATTTAACCCATTTAAAAATTTTCCTTTTTTCCTATTCCAGATATTCACTAAATTTAAAATTGTAGAGGTGCTTCTTGAATTCACTGACAGCACTGAGGGAAAGGGGATGCCTACCCTCCAGGACTTGTATACACTCAGTAGTAGGTCATACTGCTTCACTATGTAGCCCTGGCTGACCTACAACTAGCTATGTAGACCAAAGCTTGCTCCCAAGTCACAGCACTTGGGACTAAGGGTAAGCATGGCCATACTGCTTCGTATTTTTGAAAAATTTCAAAATCAAAGATAACCATGTCTGTAATACAACTAACAGGAAATTTCTGGAAGGCAGGTAACAGGAGAGGAACGTATTTTTTACCTCATGAAATGGGAAAGAAAGCACATCGGTTGGGACGTTTTTCTTTCTGTAGATCCTATTAATGTGCTGAATATTCTTGTTGTCAACACAGATGATCCCCAGATCAAATTTCTGCACTCCTAAAATGCTCCTTATCAGCTCCATGTTCCTGCGAAGTGGCACTCTCTTGACGGGGACCACTCGCTGCAGATTTTTAATCACCAAACTCATTTCTGGAGGAACACCCAGCCCTTTTAAATGTTTGAAAAGAAACCTGTGATTAAAGTTTAAGAGCAGACCCATTCAGTTCTTGAAGATGATGGATTTCATCAAAATACACATACATTCACAATAAAAACCACTTTATTTAGTGAGATTTATAGTTTTAAGGGGATTTACATTTGCCATAGGAACTATATACAACGGTGTGTTGTGGAGGTAAGGGATTTTGGGCTGAGCGCTACAGGATGCGGGAGGGTGGAGGTAGAGCGAGGGCGTCGTGGCGGATGAGGGGGGAGGGGAGGGGGGAG
>NW_008344186.1:1494078-1524475 GCF_000622305.1 Nannospalax galili | reverse complement strand
GGGGCCGAAGGGTGGGGTCGGGGGACCAGTACCATCTACCCCGCACAGAGGAACAGCCGCACACCTACCGAAGCCCGGGCGGCGATGTCTGGGAGTGGGCGGTCCAGCCGCCGGAAGTTTCGCCACTGCGCGCCACACAAAGCGGAAGCCCGATGCTCTGACCGGAAGTGTGACGAGTTTCGTGTGCGCGGCGCTCAGCGAAGGGCGGGCCCCAGAGGCCGGTGTTTGCATCGCCTGGTACTGAGTGCTGGTGTGGCGGTTCCGGGCGGCGGAGGAGCGCGAAGTGCGCGGGCGTCTCGGTGGTCATGCGGACCGCGGGGTGTTCCCCGAGCTGCTGAAGGCCTGGCCTCGACCCCTCGGCCTTCCTCCGGTCGCGGTGGGCCCTCAGAGTTGCAGGGTCGTCGCCAGCGTGGGCAAAATCATTTCTAGGCTTGAGAAAGGTATTTCGAGTTCGAGTTACTGGAAGAAAAGGGTGTAGAAACCGAAACAGTTACATTTTAAGTGTTAATTGGAGCTTGCGAGAATCCGGTGAAAACCGAGATTTTTCAAGAATTTATCAATTTAGTTAAATGGTTTGCATTTTTGTTTTATTCTTAAAGGTTCAGGCATTAGCCAAGCATGGTGGGGACGTCTGTAAATCAGCCCTGGAGGGGCTGACGCGTGCTTGACAATATAGGCCGGTATGGGCTGAGTGAGACTGTGCTTCAAAAAAAATCTTTAAATCTATATCACATTTGTGTGTAATAGTCTACTCCTGTATCCAGTACAGGACTAACCTCTTGACTTTCTGAAAATGTGGGCGCTAGACCCTTTGCATGGTTTCCCTTTAAACAACTGTAGGTAGAGTATGTGATTTAAGCCCTCCAGCCCAGCTGGGTGTGGTGGTGCACGCCTTTAATCCCTGCTCTCGGGAGGCAGAGGCAGGCGGATTGTGAGTTCAAGACCAGCCTGCTCTACATAGCGAGTTCCTAGCCAGCCCGTACTACAGGGAGACCCTGCATCAAAAAGATTTTTTTTAAAAAAAGACTTCCAGCCGAATGTCCTCTAGTGTTACGAAATTTTGTCTTTCAGCTTATCCTGACAATGAAGGGGAGCTCCTTGGTGCAACAGACTGTTAAAGAAGAGCGCTAGTCTTGTACACATTGTATTTATTGCTTCAAATAACTGGATCAAGAATGAACCCCTTGAACCCCTTCAGTGCGCAGCAGCCCAGTGCTTTTGCAGCGTCTTCCAGTACCACAGGAACATTCCAGACCAAGTCACCTTTTCGATTTGGCCAACCTTCTCTTTTTGGGCAAAGCAGCACAGCAGGGAAGAGCTCAGGATTTTCACAGGTACCCAGCTTTGCAGCACCCTCTGGAGTAAGTCATCCTTCCTCAGTGCCAACATTTGGACTCAGCCAAACTTCAAGTGCTGGGCTTTTTTCTGGTCTTGATCACACATCTCCTTTTGTAGCTACCTCTGGGTCTTCAGGTTCATCTGTGCCTGGAAACCCAGGATTTAGTTTTAAATCACCCACTAGCGTTGGGGTTTTCCCAAGTGGCTCTACTTTTGGATCGGAAACTGGAGAAGTATCGCATTGTGGTTTTAGGAAGACAGAGTTCAAGTTTAAACCTCTGGAAAATGCAGTGTTCAGACCAATACTGGGGCCTGAGTCCGAGCCAGAGAAAACTCAGAGCCAAGTTGCTTCCGGATTTTTCACATTTTCGCATCCAGTTAGTAGTGGACCTGGAGGTCTGAACCCTTTTTTTCCTCAGGTGACAAGTAGTTCAGCTTCCAGTTCAAATTTTATCTTTTCCAAACCAGTTAGTAGTAGTAATTCAGCATCGGCTTTTACTCCTGCTTTGTCTAACCAGAATGTAGAGGAAGAGAAGAGAGGAACTAAATCAGTATTTGGAAGTTCAAATAGTAGCTTCAGTACTTTCCCCATATCATCTGGATCTTTGGGGGAGCCCTTCTCAGGTGGCAAAACAGGTATTCTCCAAGGCTGTGAAGAAGTCAGTTCCCAGGTGGAGCCACTTCCCAGCCTGATGAAAGGATTGAAAAGGAAAGAGGACCAGGATCATTCTCCAAGGAGACATGGCCACGAAGCAGCAGAAGACTCGGACCCTCTGTCCAGGAGCGACCATCCTCCAGATAAACGACCAGTCCGCCTGAATAGACCCCGGGGAGGTACTTTGTTCGGCCGGACAATACAGGATGTCTTCAAAAGCAATAAAGAAGTAGGCCGCCTGGGTAGCAAGGACTCCAAAAAGGAAAGTGGCTTTGTAGAGTCTGGAGAAAGTGACCATATGGCCATCCTAGGAGGGAGTCAGTCTGCCCTGGTACCTTCCCGGCTTCCAGGTGTGAATAAAGAGGAAGAAACAGAAGGTAGAGATAAAAAAGAAGGTGAGTTCTAGAAGTGAACAACACATGGCCTTGTTGCAAGACTCTTGAATATTTCCTGGTACCTAAAATTTTTAAGCCCCCCCCCCAAAAAAAATACTAAGATCCCAATATAGAGCCTTGGAGCAAGCCTCGCAGCCGTGAAAATTTACTTCGCTTTTACACAGTGGTGACCCCTTTGGTTTTGTGTGTCTGTTTTATGAACTCCTAGATTCTCTAAGGGGAAGACCTGTGCGACAAAGTAAACGAAGCGAAAGCACAGACAGTCTTGGGGGCTGGTCTCCTTTGGAATTGACCGCAATCCAATGCAAGAACATCCCTGACTATCTCAATGACAGAACCATCTTGGAGAAACACTTTAGCAAAATTGCTAAAGTACAGCGGATCTTCACCAGGCGCAACAAAAAGCTTGCAGTGGTGCATTTTTTTGATCACGTGAGTATTCCCAACTTGCCTCTTGTTACCCTAGATTTGAAATTTATGACTTTTCCCCCCTACTGCTGGGAATCAAACCTAGGGCCTTGAGCATGCCAGGTAAGCACTTCACCATTGAGCTGTGTTCTGAGTCTTGAACTTTGTCCCTTTTTAAAAAAAAAAATTGTGTGTGTGTGTGTGTGTGTGTGTGTGTGTATTGCCTACATCTATGTAAGTGTCCACCCAGTGCTCTTAACCACTGAGTCATCTCTCCAGCCCCCTGTTTTTATCACTTTATATTACTGCATGTGTATGATGTGGGGTTAGGGGCACATGCTTGGTGATCACAGGATAGCTGTGGAGTCAGTTTTCTCCTTCCACCTTTATGTGGGTTCTGGGGATTAAACTTGGGCTTGTGTGGCAAGTACCTTTACCCACTGAGCTGTCTCGCTGGTCTCAGTACGTACTTTTTCTGGCTTTTTTTTTTTTTTTTTTTTTTTTTTTTTTTTTTCTGAGAGGGTCTCATTATTTAGCTCACTCTACCCTTCTGCTTCCATATCCCAAGTACTGTGATGGTAGGCATGTGCCACCACTTTCAGAGATAGTCTTGCTGTATTTCCCAGATTTCACTTTGAATTTCTGAACTCAAGCAATGCTTTTGCCTCAGCTTGTCCAGTAGTTCAGGACTACAGGCATGTTCTCTTGCACCCAGCTAATTGTTGGTGTTTTCTGAAATAAATAGAAAGTCTGAACCAGAGTGGGGTTGTTAAATGCCATGTTTATTTGCTTAGTTATCTCATCTCGGTTTTGGGGTATTTTTATGCATATCTCTTTTTTTTTTGAAACCTGGGTCTTGCTGTAGATGTGTCTCTCCCTCTCCCTTCTCCCCTTTCCTCCCACCTCTTACCTTCCTCTCACCCTTTCCTTTTCCTCCCCACCCCTTCCTTTTGAGAAAGGGTCTTGATGAGTAGTTAAGGTTGGTTTTAAGAACTTGATATATTGTATAGGCCTTGAACTCGTGATCCTCCTAATTAAGCTTCTTGCCTGCTTGTGTGTAAGTGCGCCCATGTCGTGCAATGCCTGGGGAAGTCAGAAGGAGGCCTCGGATCCCCTGGAACTGGAATTAAGGATGGTTCAGAGCCACCATGTGGGTGCTGGGACTCGAACCTGGCTCCTCTGTAAGAGCAGCCAGTGCTCTTAACTGCTGCACCATCTCTCCAGCCCCTAATTTTTCTTCTTTTTATTATTTACTTTTATTTTGTGTATGAGTGTATTGCCTGCATGTATGTAAGTACACCTGTGTTGTGCAGTGACCACAGAGGACAGAAGAGGGCATTGGATCCTCTGGAACTGGAGTAACAGATGGCTGTTAGGCCTCCATGTGGGCATTGGGATTCAATCCTGGGTCTTCTGCAAGAACAGCCAAGTGCTCTTAATCACTGAGCCATCTCTCCAGCCCCATCCCCTGATTTTTCTATCACCATGAATTTACCTAGTCTAGATATTTCATGTATGTGGAATCATAGAGGCTTTCTCTTTTTTTTTGGGGGGGGGGTGTCTCTTTTTGAAACAGAGCTGGCCTAAAACTCACTATGTAGACCAGGCTGGCTTTGAACTCAGAGATCCGCCTGCCTCTGCCTCCCAAGTGCTGGGACTACAGGCATGTGTCACTGTGCCTGGCAAGGTTTTCCTTTTATGATTATTTCACATAGCATGGTTATCTACATTGTAGCATGTATCAGAACTTCATTCCTTTCAATGGCATATGGACCACATTTTCTATTTAAAGATTTTTTTTTTTTATTAAAAAATAATTTTTGCCGGGCATGGTGGCACACGCCTTTAATCCCAGCACTGGGGAGGCAGGGATAGGTGGATCTCTGTGAGTTCAAGGCCAGCCTGGTCTACATAGTGAGTTCTAGGACAGCTGGGGCTATAGGGAGACCCTGTCTCAAAAGACCAAAAAAAAAATTTTTTTTTTTAAATTTATGTGTATGAGTGTTTTGCCTGCTGTAAATTTAGGGGGGGTTGGTATTCTAGGGCATGGAGTTGCTATATCACATGATTCTCACTTTTAAAAATTGTATTTTATATTTTTGTATGTTTTTGAGGTAGAGTCTTATGTAGTCCAGGCTGACTTCAAACTGGTTATATTGCCAAAGATGACCTTGAAGTCTAAACTCTTGATCGTTCTACCTCCACCTCCCAAGTGCTAGAATTACCTACCACAGTGCATATTTTTCTGTGTATTTTTATAAGTATATATACACAGGGTTGATTTTATGTGAGTCTTCAAGAATTGGTATCTTATGTGTATCATTTTACAGCTGCCTTTGGTGTTTATGATTTGGCCATCTTTCTGTTTTCTGTGTATGTAATCAGCTGGTGGAATTCATCTCACAAAATGCTAAGGGCCAAGTTCCTGGGTTCTGTCACAAACAAAGTTGTTGATTTAAAGGAAAGGAGCAAGTGCATGCTTATGAGACAGGTAAGAGATGAGGACTGTGACTCCACAGGTGTAGGCAGAGCATGGGGCTGGAGACAGTGTCACTGTTGCGTAGAGGGCAGTGGTTCCTTTTATTTGTTTTTATTTTAATTTTTAAATTTTGTTTTTGAGACAGGGTCTTACTAGGTAGTGCTGGCTGGCCTGGAACTTGCTATATAGGCCAGGTTGGCCTTGAACTCACAGATCCACCTGCTTCTGCCTTCCAAGTACTGGGATTAAAATTGTGTGCCACTGTGTCTGGCATATTTTTCTTAACAATTTTATTTTTGTGTGTGTACATGTGTCTGTGTGAGTGTATGCCATGTATGTGCAAGTGCCAAAGAAGACCAGAAAAAGGTATTGGATCCTCTGGAGCTGGAGTTAAAGGTGGTTGTGAACTACCTGAAGTGGGTGCTGGGAACTAAACTTAACCTCCTGGAAGAACAGAAGTTCTCTTAACCACTGTACTTTTTTTCCAGCCCCTTCTTATTTTTTAAATATTTATTTATTTTGGGAGGGATAAGGACACGTGTGTGCCATGGTACATGTATGTAGAGGTCAGAGCCTACCTAACTTTAGAAGTTGAGTCTCTCTACCATGTGGGTTTAGGAGATTGAACTCAGGTCTTCAGACTAGGCAGAAAGTGCCTTCACCCACTGAGCCATCTCACCAGAACTCTTTCTGTTTTTAGTAGTCTGTTATGCTTATAGCACTTCAGTGCTCACCCTCATGTTCTTTGGTCTCCATGTGCCCTCATGTTTGGTGGTTGTGGACTGTTTTTCAGGCATCTGCAGCCCTGGCTAGGAAGAAGGGGAAAGGTTTGCATAAGGACATGACTATCTTTTGGCACAAGAAGAAAATAAGTGAGTTTTTAATTATTTTTTCTTTCCATAGTCTAATTCTTTATTCACGGTCCTTTGACCTGTGAGTGTGAGTCCTTTTCCTCAAGGCCAGTGGAGATGTGAGCTCCAACTGGATCCTTGTGTCTCACAGTTGTTTCTTTGGGTTCTTTTATAATCCTGTGATAGTGTAAATTCTCTTCTCTTGTTTCCCCAGGTCCCAATAAGAAACCCTTTTCCCTGAAGGAGAAGAAGCCCGGTGATAGTGAAGCCAGCCAAGGCTCCGAGGATGCTCCTTTTCAACATTCCCCTCTTGGCAAGCCCATAGTGAGGCCTGCAGCTGGCAGCCTCCTGAACAAAAGGTGTGATTTGCCTTCTTAATGACCTTGTTCCAGAAGAGAAGTGAGAAGTAGGGGCAGAGCCATCGGGTAGAGGCAAGGAAATGCTGCTTTTGAATCCCTCCTCCCCACAGTGAGCAAGAGCAGTAGGAATGTTCTGAGATAGCTCATCTTGACCTTGCCAGCTGAAGGGATGACTGTTTTTATTCTCACATTCCCCAAGACGTAGGTTTCTGAGAAATCCTCATTTAGTTCAGGACTTGTCTCCATCTGTGCATTTTCTTACAAAGCTGCTGTTTCTGCCTTAGTACTTTTAGCTGTAGCTTCAGAGATCCCAAGGCTGGATTCTGATGGAAGAGGCTGGCACTTTGCACAAGATTCTGTCAGCACAAGGCTGCATGCTCCATAGGAAGCATAGAGTATAGTGCCTTGTGTGGGTCGCCATCTTCCAAATACATGTCCCTGCTGATCTACCTCACTCAGTCCCAAAGCCTTGGCATGTAAATGCACATGTGATAACTACTCCTTAAAATGTCAAGCTGAAGCTAGTTGTAGTGGTACATACAGGAGGATCAGAAGTGGATGGCCTGCCTGGGCTACCTGAGACTCTTTCAAAAACCAACAGAATGAAACAAAACATCTAACTGGCTATAAAAACTGCACATTCCTAGTAGTTTCTGTATGACTTCAGGTAGATCCAGCTATCTCACTAAAGCCATTGCTTTAGAAAGTGTCTCTGGGAAGTGGTGTACTGGGACATGGTATAAGCTTGGTTTCTCAGTCCACATGACCTTTTTGTTTGTCTAGGGAACTATCCCAGAGGCCCATCTCCTGGGTGATGGTCTGAAACACATGATTTCCATCCTGTTTTCCACACTGGGCCCACTTTGACAGGTCTTCATTTTAATCCTTCACATCCTTTTGCCAAGGTGTTGTTTTCCTTGCTTTGTTGTTTTGGAATCCACAGCTTAGTTGCTAGCTTGCTCTTTTTTTTTGGGGGGGGGGGGAATCTTTTTGAGACAGGGTTTCACTGTAGCCCCAGCTTGCCTGATACTTGCTATGTAGACCAGGCTGGCCTCCACCTCACAAAGATCTTCCTGCCTCTGTCTCCTGAGTGCTGGAATTGAAGGTATGCACCCCCACACCTGGTTTCTCCATCTTTCCAAATGGTCCTTTCTGACATTTAATTGCAGAGAATGTTGGAAATCAGTTAGAAAATAAAAATGGGAAACTAAAAACCTGCATCTCCTCAGTATCTCCTACTGAAGTGAAGCGGGCATTATACATGCAGGCAAAATAATTCCTTTTGGTATTACAGTATTTTTCAGAATGAATTTAATTTCTTAGAGATAGAAGTCTACAAATATGTTAGATGTTTAAATGAGTTCATCTTTTTTTCTGTTAAATTATTTTAAGTATTTTTTATTTTGCATGTGAATATTTTGCCTGCAGTGCTTTTGGAGGCCAGAAGAGTGCATTGGATCTCCTGGAACTGGAGTGGTTGTATGTTGGCATGTTGGTGCTGGGAACTGAACTCAGGTCTTTTGCAAGAGAAGCAAAAAGGCTCTTAATGGCCTTCCACCATGTGGCTCCTGGAGATCAAACTTAATTTATCAGGCTGAACTGTCTGCTGGCTTTTTTTTTTTTTTTTTTTTTTTATTTAGACTGGCCTGAATTCACTATTATAGCTGAAGATGACCTTGAACTCCTTATCTCCTGCTTCCTGTCTTCCATCTCCTGCTGGGATTACAGCATGTACCATCACACCTGATATATGAGGTGCTAAGGCTTGAACCAGGGCTTTATGCATGTTAGGCAAGCACTCTAGGAACTGAGTTGCATCTCCAGCCCCTCATGTTCCTTTTTCAAAGTAAGAAATATTTCAGAATTATTAAAAACCCAGGAAACCTAACACTTTTGTTCTTATCAATACTGCCTCCCCTTCCATGGGGTCTTCCTATGTTACCCAGCCTAGCCTCATATTATTAGCTGAAGACATCCTGGGTCAGAGTTTTCAGTTGGCTGGGTATTTTTGAGACAGGGTCTCCCTATAGCTGCAGCTGGCCTGGATTCACCATGGAGACCAGGCTGGCCTCAAACTCAGAGATCCGCCTGCCTCTGCCTACCGAGTGCTGGGACTAAAGGCGTGTGCCACCATGCCCGGCTTCATCAAATAAAAAAAAAAAATCTTTTCTTACCACCAACTTTATTAAGGCTTCTTTCATGTCAGTGCTGTACTTTCTTAGCTTTAGAGGACCAAAAAATCTTGAAATATTAAAAAATTGAAAATGATACAAGGGCCCTTAATGTGTTGTTTTCTCTGTAGCTCTCCAGTGAAGAAGCCAAGTCTTCTAAAGATCCACCAGTTTGAGGGAGACCCTTTTGATGAGGGTTCTGAGGGCTCTGAGGGCCTTGGGTCCTGTGTGTCATCTATAAGCACCCTGATAGGGACTGTGGCTGAGACATCTGAAGAGAAGTACCGACTGCTCGACCAGAGAGACCGAATCATGCGACAAGGTAAGGTGCATGGAGACAGGTTCCAGAGTTGTGTGAGCTAGTTTCTGGGGAGCCACAGAGACTCAGTACTGTTGAGTTTTGGGACTTGTGATGTGCCATGTTGTGTAACTGGGTACCAGTGTGTCTGGAGGTATAAGCTGTGTATATGCTTACGTGTGATAAATACGTTTGCTTATGTAAGCATGAAGTCTTGGCGGGAGGATGCAGAATTGTTCACACTGATTATTAGAGTGGGAACAGGTGTCTGAAAGGCAGAAGTGAGAGGGCGATGCTCCTTTTCCCTTTGGAATATTAAACTGTGTAAATGTATTACCTTCAAAAAGTGTTTCATTAATGTTACAGATATGCAGTACCCAAAATGAAAAACCATGTTCTCTGCGATTCTTAAATTTCAGCTGTATGAAAAAAAATTTTTTTTTTTTTGTTTTTTTTGAGACAGGGTCTCTCTGTAGTCACAGCTGACCTGGATTCACTATGGAGACCAGGCTGACCTTGAACTCACAGAGATCCACCTGCCTCTGCCTCCCAAGTGCTAGGATTAAAGGCATGATACAGATACCGCATTGTAGCCCAAGCTAGCCTTGAGCTTGCAACCCTCCTTTCTCAGCCTCCTGAATGCTGGGATTACTTGTGTCTAACACACCTGGCAGTTTTCCTTCTTTAAAAGCTATGAACACTTGTAATACTCAACAGAGCTTCCTTGGCATGGTATTGAAAGCTGCCACCATATATCATTGGCATGTGACACACACAGGCAATTCCAGCACTTTGGAGGCAGAGGCAGGACACCTGTTCCACATAGTCACTTCCAGGCCAGCCTGAGCTACATAATGAGACCCTGTCTCTATGCTAAGTATTACAGTTTTTCAGAATAAAAGTAAAATGTGTTTATGTGTTACGAAGTTGTTTGATTTCATTTCATTTAAAAGGTGTATTTGTGGGCTGGAGAGATGGCTCAGTGGTTAAGAACACTGGCTGCTCTTGCAGAAGACCTGGGTTCAAATCTCAGCATCCACATGGTGGCTAACAATTGTCTGTAACTCCAGTTCTAGGGGATCTACCTTTTTCTTTATTCCATGGGCACTGCATGACATGGGTGTATTTACACACATACAGGCATAACACTCATACACATAAAAATAAATTAAAATTAAAAATATACTTGTAACTTTAATTCTGTGGGTAAAAATAGTGGTATACTTATTCAGGTTGGCACCCGGCCAACTGCCCCCCCACCCATTATGTAACTCCAAATACTGAGACAGAATTCTAGAATACTGGTAGATTTAAAATATTTGCATTTGACAAATTTATCCTTTGAGTAAATATTCTGCATCATAATTGTTTTACCACTGAGGTCTTGATTCATTAAAGACTACAGAGCATGTATCTGTGAAGGTGAATGTCATTGACTATTGAAGAGGAGCAGCCTTGGCCAGGGGGTTTTGTGAGCCTAGGTGCCTATTGCCTGGTGGAATAGGCTACAAGTTATTTTCTCTGAGACCCAAAGTTTGAGAACTATTTCTTTGTAATTTTTTTTTTTTTGTATTTATGTAATTTAATTTATGTGCTTTTACCATGTAACCCAGGCTGGCCTGGAACTCACTATGTAGTCCAGGCTGGCCTCAAATTCGGGATCCTACTTCCTCAGCCTCCTAAGTGCTAGTATTACAGGTATGCACCACCATGTCTTGTGTATGTGTGTGTGCCTTTATATATGTGTATATATGTTTCCTTCTATGAAACTATACTTTTGTGAGTTCTTGGTACTCACTTATATACTCTTACCTTTTGACTTAATGTCATTTAGCTAGGGTGAAGAGGACTGATCTGGACAAGGCGAGGGCATTTGTTGGGACATGCCCTGATATGTGTCCTGAGAAGGAGCGATATATGCGGGAGACCCGGAGTCAGCTGAGTGTGTTTGAAGTGGTCCCCGGGACTGACCAGGTAGAACTCTATGAGTGCCACTAAGCTGTGCTGTTTTTTTAAGTTTGATTTTGTTTTACATTTATTTATTTATTTATTTATTTATTTATTTATTTATTTATTTATTTATTTATTATGTGTTATGTTGTATTGCCTGCATGTGTGCAAGTGCACCCATGTCCTGCAAAGAGGTCAGAGGACAACTTAACAGCAGCCATTTCTCTCCTTCCACCATGTGGGTTCTTAGTATTGAATTTAGGTCATTAGACTTGGTGACAAGTGCCCTTAGCCTGTGCTGAGCCATCTCTTACCTCTATTATTATTATTTTTAATTATTTTGTTTCGGCGGGAGGGTTGTTTTTGTTTTCTAGATTCTAATCTTTAAATTAACTTCACCAGAGGACATGACCTTTCCTGAATTTTAGTTATTGCATGTTCCAAGTGATTTTCCCCCAAATCTGCATACTTTGCTTTTCAGTTTTGCTTAAGGGTGTCTTTTCCTCACTGGGGGTTTTGCCTGATCCAGGGTCCTCCGCCCACCAGCAGGAATCACCATAGAGACCCAGAGCTCCTGACTCGGGGACCCAGGGCCCAGACCTATAGACATCTCTGCTTTTTCCCATGTCCATGTACCTGCAGCTTCCTTCTGCAAGTGGAAGGTGGAGCTACAGCCCTTTTGTGGGGATCTGGCCCCTGCTCCACCAGGTCTTGGCCTACAGAGCACCACTCTTATGCCCCTTCTGGTCCTGACTACCCCCTCAATTTCTTTCCTGGTCTATAGACTTGACATTTGAACACAGCTGAGATGTTTTAAGGTGCTTGAAGCCCTTCAACTGTCACATCTTTGTGCCTTGAGGTGGACAGATGTGTCTTCACTTACATTTCTGCTCGTGACACTCTCTTGATGCCTTGTTACATTTACCAAAGTCAAGTTTCTTAATTTACATTGTCCTTAAAATTTGTCACTGTTAACAAAAGTATTTCATTTAAAAACTATATTCTTGCTGGGCATGGTGGCGCATGCCTTTAATCCCAGCACTTGGGAGGCAGAGGCAGGCGGATGTCTGTGAGTTCAAAGCCAGTCTGGTCTACAAAGCGAGTTCCAGGCCAGCTGGGGCTACAGAGAGACCCTGTCTCAAAAAGACAAAAAAAAAAAAAAAACCAAAACCTATATTCTTAAACATTGATCTTGTGTGGGTATATATGTGATTTCCCCCTGCATTTTAAGGTCCTGAAACTGCTATACAAGCAGTTTGTCCATGCTCCATGTCCCCAGGTGGATCATGCAGCAGCCGTGAAGGAGTATAGCCGGTCTTCTGCTGATCAGGAAGAACCCCTGCCACATGAGCTCAGGCCTTCAGCAGTCCTCAGCAGGACCATGGACTACCTGGTGACCCAGATCATGGACCAAAAGGAAGGCAGCTTGAGGGATTGGTATGACTTCGTGTGGAACCGCACAAGAGGCATCCGGAAGGTATCAGCTGCCTTCAGTCAAATGACTAGGAAGTGCATGTGTATTTCCAGAGTAAATGGGTAGTTCTTTTCATTTTACTCATATACTTTTATTTAAGCAGTTACAAAACTGTTAGATTGTATTTCATGGGGTTGGTTTCAGATTGAAATGTAATTCAATGATAAGCATAGTTTTTCTGATGGTTGACTCTGCATGGGACATGAGTGTTTAGCTTGTGTGTGTGTGATCAGTGCATGTGTGTATGTGTAATCTTCCCCCTCACCTGTGGCCAGGACATCACACAGCAGCACCTGTGTGACCCCCTGACGGTATCCCTGATTGAGAAGTGCACCAGATTTCACATCCATTGTGCCCACTTCATGTGTGAGGAGCCCATGTCTTCCTTTGATGCCAAGATCAACAATGAGAACATGACCAAATGTCTACAGAGTCTGAAGGAAATGTACCAGGACCTGAGGAATAAGGGTGTTTTCTGTGCTAATGAAGCAGAGTTCCAGGGCTACAATGTTCTGCTCAGTCTCAACAAAGGAGACATTTTGAGGTAAGTTTTCAGATTCAGAAGTGGGACTGTGATGTCTAGAAAGTCCAGCTTTTAAGATTAAAAGATCATGGTCTGGGTGGTAGGAGTTGTCAAGCTAAGCCAGGAGTAAATCAGTGGGGGCATGCACTGGGACCAGCATGTCTGGCATAATCCCCTCATGTTCATTCTTGAGAATGATTTCAGTGAGGTAAGATGAAGGAGAGAGCCTCCCAATGAGACAGGTAGTAAACTAGGACAGGGAAGCTAGGAGACCCCATTGGAGTTGTTAGGTCAGTTTCCAGGTGGTTCTATCAGAGATAAGGAAAACTTACAAAACTTTTTTGGTAAGGTTGATGGGTATGGTGGCCCATGCCTTTAGTACCTGCACTTGGGAAACAAAGGCAGGTGGATCTCTGAGTTTGAGGCCAGCCTGGTCTACATAGTGAGTTCCAGGACAGCTTGGTCTATAGGGAGACCCTGTCTCAAAAAGACCAAAAAAAAAAGTAAACTGCTGGGTGTGGTGGTGCATGCCTTTAATCCCAGCGCTTGGGAGGAAGAGGCAGGTAGATCTCTGTGAGTTCAAGGCCAGCCTGGTCTACATAGTTCCACACCAGCTAGGGCAATAGGGAGACCCTGTCTCTAAAAGACCTCCCAAAAAAGGGTAGATAAGGCTTCAGTATGAATGAACTTTAAATCTTGGCCATGTTTATATATTGTTGGTAAGCTAAACTGACTGGTATCCATTGTCCCTTTTAGTTAGTTGCAAGATTTCTTTATTTACATTGAAATAGTCTCCCTTCTCTCTTTTTCTGTGTCTCTTTCTTTCTTTGACAAGATCTTACTATATGACCTAAATTGGCCTCAATTTGAGATCCTCTTGCCTCTGCCTTCTGAGTGCTCAGATCATATAGAATATATTCCCATGCCTGGCTGAAATTCTTTTTAGCTTGGTATTTTTCTCCAAGAACCTAATGTTGGAGAATATCTAGATACATGCTTGATTTAAATTTCAATGGCATCTAAACTCATTATAAAAAATGGCTAGGGGCTGGAGAGATGGCTTAGCAATTAAGAACACTGGCTGCTCTTGCAGAGGACCCAGGTTTGATTCCCAGCACCCACATGGCAACTAACAGTTGTCTGTAACTCCAGTTCCAGGGGGATCTGACAACCCTCTTCCGACCTCCATGGGCATTGAATGACACGGGTGTACCTACCTACATGTAGGCAATACGCTCATACACATAAAACAAAAACAATAAATTATTAAAAAAAAATTTTAAATTATTGTTTTTATTTTTTTTGTGTGTGTATTGCCTGCATGTAAGTAAGTGCACCTGTGTCGTGCAATGCCCATAGAGGACAGGAGAGGCTGTCGGATCCCCTGGAATTGGAGTTATGGATAGTTGTTAGCTGCCATGTGGGTGCTGGGATTGGAACTTGGGTTTTCTGCAAGAACAGCCAGTGTTCTTAACTGCTGAGCCATCTCTCCAGCCCATAAATTATTTTTTTAAATGGCTGGTAATGTCTTTAAATATGGCAGTCATTTGTACACATCTTGGATAAGTTATTGAGTTACCTCTTTTTAAAAAATTTCATCCATATATTTTTATGCATATGAGTGTTTTGCCTGATATATGTGTACAATGCCTATGGAGGCCAGAAGAAGGCAATGGTTTTCCTGGAACTGGAATCACAGATGGTTGTTAGCTGCCATGTGGGTGCTGGGAACTGAACCCAGGTCCTCTGCAAGAGAAGCCAGTTGCTTTTAAGCACTGAGCCATCTCTCTTAGCCCTTTATTTTTTAAAGTTTTGTTTTTATTACTTGTGTGTGTATGCACACTGAGCTCAGGTGTGGGCATGGGTGTGCCTGTTATGTGCAGGTGTATACAGGTGCCTACAGAGGCCAGAGGAAGGTGTCAAATCCTCTGTGAATCACCAGATGCTAGAGCTGAACACTGAATTCAGATCCTCAGCACAAGGATTCTTAACCATGGAGCCAGCTCTCCAACCCTTTTTAATTACATCTGTGTGTGTGTGTGTGTGTGTTTGCGTGCGTGCGTGCATAGGTGCCATGGTGCATGTGTAGAGATCAAAGCACACCTTACAGGAGTTGGTTCTCTGAGAGGTCAGAAAACAACCTCTGTGGACTTGTGGGAGTTGCTTCTCTCCTTCCAAAATATTGGTTTTGGGGATTGAACTTGGTTGTCAGGCTTGGCGAGCAAGTATCTTTAGCTGCTGAGCCATCTTGCCAGCCCTGATTCATTTCTATTTTAAAAAAGAAAAAGGGTGGAAATGTAAATGTCGCACTCCTGTATGACATTCTCAGAAATTGTTTTAAGTAACACCAAAAAAAAGTTGGGGCTGGGGAGATGGCTTAGTAGGTAAGAGTGCTTGCTGTAAAGGTAAAACCTGAGTTCAGATCCCCAGCACCCACATAAAAGTCAGGTATTGGTTGCATGTACCTGTAATCCCAGCGTCGGGACAGGGACAGGTGGTTATTGGGGGCTTGCTGGCCAGCCAGCCTAGCTCAAACACAATGAGCTTCAGGTTCAATGGGAGACCCTGTCTCAAAAACTAAGGTGGAGAGCAATAGAAGAAACCTGATATCCTTTAGTCTATGCATGTGCATGTGTGGGCTGGCATGCACCAGTACATATGTGCATACACCACACACATGTTAAATTTCCCATGTCTTAGACTTTGTTGCTAAACACGGTTGATTGGCAGTTGGCATTACTTTAAAATTCCTTTAATGATTGAATCCCACTTGATGTTTCTTGAACTTGTTTAACAACTTTTTAAAAAATTTTTTTAAAATTTTATGTGTTTGAGTGTATTACCTGCATGTGTGTAAGTACACCTGTGTCATGCAAAGCCCTTGGAGGTCAGAAGAGGGCATCAGATTCCCTGGAGCTGGAGTTACAAATGGTTGTTAGCTGCCATGTGGGTGCTGGGAATCAAACCTGCATCCTCTGTAAGAGCAGCCAGTGCTCTTAACTGCTGAGTCATCTCTCCAGCCCCTATCTACCTTTTAAGATTAAAAAAAATCAAATGTAGAGGCAGGCGGATCTCTGTGAGTTCGAGGCCACCTGGTCTACATAGCGAGTTCCAGGACAGCTGGGGCTACAAGGAGACCCTGTCTCAAAAAAACAAAAAGAAAAGAAGAAAAAAAAGAAAAAATCTTTGCTGGGCGTGGTGGTGCACACCTTTAATCCCAGGCACTGGGGAGGCAGAGGCAGGCGTATCTCTGTGAGTTCAAGGCCATCCTGGTCTACATAGTGAGTTCCAGGACCAGCTACAGGGAGACCCTGTCTCAAAAAGACCAAAAAAAAAAAAATGTGTTTGTGTGTATTTGTGCATAGGTACGTACACACGAGTGCAGGTGCATGCAGAGATCAGAAGAGGGTGTTAGATCATTGGGGCTGGAGTTAATAACAGTTGTGAATTGCCTGACATGGGTGTTGGGAAGTGATCCTAGGTCCTCTCCAAGAACAGCAAATGGTCTTAACTTAATACTGACCATTTAACTTAACTACTTAATCTTTTTAAAGAAAACCTTTGAAAACTAGGTGTAGTGGCACTGGGGATATAGAAGCAGAAGTATCAGAAGTTGAGGGTTATTTGACTTCATAGTGTGTTTGAAGCCAGTCTGGAATATATAAGACTATATCTCAAAAACCCCTCAAAATTAAAAGAAAACCTTTGTCTATTAATCCAGTGAGGCAATGACAGCTTTAGCTATAGAACCATACTCTCTTAGTATTGCAGAAATCAAAGTATTCATTAGATCTATTAAAAATCAACATTCTATGCAAAAGGTCACAAATGGCCAATGTGCAGAGAAAGATTCTGCAGAGTGTGGGTCCTTGGACAGGACCTATATTAAAATCCACCCACCCAGGGCTCAGGGACCATTTCGGAAGGTGGGCGGGGAGGAGATGCAGGACTGTATGAGAAATAGTCCTACACGCACCTGGAAACCAACAGCAATATTGTCAGCATGCACAAAACCCATGTAGACTTAAACAGACAAAAACCCACACAGAACTGTGGAAATGAACAGCAGGCCCCAATCTTAGTCAAAGAATTATTGGCAGCTGGGTGAGGAAGAGCTGATCTTCTTAAAGGGAGGGACTCTAGATAGGCTGACTAAATCCCAGTGGATGAACTTGCACTGAGGGGCATCTGGGGACACTAACTTTACATGATAGGCCTTAGCACAAATGGCAGAATGTATGAACTCCAGTGTGTGTGGGGGGCTATGGGAGGATGCCAAAGGGGAAGGGGGGTATAAAGATAATTTTATGTATGAAATACACAAAAATTCAATTAAAAAATATCTTCAGAAACAAACATTGTTCTGATTTAAACAAACAAACAAAAAAAACTACATTCTAACCATTTCTCCTCCTTAACTGGCAGAGAAGTGCAACAGTTCCACCCTGATGTTAGAAACTCCCCTGAGGTGGACTTCGCTGTCCAGGCTTTTGCTGCATTGAACAGTAATAATTTTGTGAGATTTTTCAAACTGGTCCAGTCAGCTTCTTATCTGAATGCCTGCCTATTACACTGTTACTTTAATCAGGTGAGTAGATTTGCCACTAGCAGTGTAAGACAGATTGTTATTGTGGTGTTGCAGTGCTTCTCTGTTCTTGCACTGTTCCAAGCAGGCAACAGCCTACCCATGGAACCTGCCACAGCCCAGCAAAGTATTCCTGGTGTTACCTTGCCTAATGGGGCACCATAGATCTTCACCAGGAGAGGCCATGCATTAGAAATACTATTCTGTGACTCAGAGAACTCTTTCAAATGGCAGGATGAGTTCAACACTATCATCTTTCATGAAAACAAAAGAACCAAAAAGCACAAATTATATATTGTATAAAATCTCTAACTTTGTAATTCTTAGTATTAATATACATTTTTGGAGTGAGGCTGGTGATGCTAAATTCATTTTAATAAGTACCTAAGTTCTTATTCTTTGCTCTGTCCTGTGCTGTGCTCTGAGGTTTCAAAGGCAATTAGAAGACCACTTTTTTACCTGGGGTTTTATATAAATTCTTGGTGTTAATTTCTAGTCATTTTGTTAGGTGCAGCTATATAGATAGGCTTGGAGATAACCATAGAGGACCCTCCTAGTTCCCTGCAGCTATTTACTCCGTGAGATGTGATCAGTACTAGTGCTCTCCTAGAGCATGCCCTCCCCATGCGTATACTGTCTCAGTTGTGGATAGAATTCTGTCTGTCCTCTGCTGATGGAGGAGGAGGCTGCTGGGAGTTTTCAGAGCCTATAGTTCTGTGAGTCTCTCTTTGGTTACACACCAAGTCCTCCTGTAAATATTGAGTATGATCCACAAGTCAAGTCCCTGGCAAAGAATCTTTGACCATTTTGCTTACTATTATCAAAGTTGAGTCACCAACACAACTGAAATTCTAGAACAAATGGAAAGGTTACTAATAACCTGCTACTTGGGGAACTCTGTACAGTTGTCAAGTAGAACTTAATATTTGTTCACTTGTTTGAGACAGTGTCTCACTGTATAGTTTTAACTGGTCTGGAACTTGCTATGCAGACCAGGTTTAATGTTCTTTAAATGAGTAATGTTATTAGAATGTTGACTTGTATAGATAACTAAACAAATGGAATCTGGATTTTCTTTTTCTTCAGAAAAATTTTTTACTGGCAGTGGCCTCCATAGTCCTGCTGTCTCAGGCCCAGTCTCCTTGCCCAGCTCCATGTACAGCGATGTCTTCCTATCCTCTCCCAATCTAAGCTTGGCTACTGCCTTCTCAGTACAACCCACCCTTACCACTCTGTCAGTGCTCATGTTCCTCCCTACTGCCCTTCTCTTGTATTGAATTACCATTAAACACACTTTATATACTCACCGTCTGTATCTCTGGTCTCTTCTCTAGCGTGTCAGCTATGTGGAGATAAGGGTTTTGTTGGTTTTGTTCCCATCGTTGGAGCAGTTAATGAGCACTGGGAGAAGACAAGCACCTAGAGAGAGGCCCAGAACCTAAACAACTTTTTGTTAGGATTTTCATCTGTTGTCTTTTTTATGTGTTTGTTATAGTACAATAAAATGGTTTTTGTCTCCCACTGATATATTTAATTTTATGTTAGGCATTTTCTCTAGCATTCCGTAACATCTATAGTTTCAGTTCCTCAGAAGCTTTTGAAAATTCAGTGGATGGAGTTTGTTGTCATGCTCTTTTATTATTGGATGTTTCATAGTTATAGATGAAATGTTAATGACACATCCTTTTTTGGGTACTGTTTGCTTAGTATTCATTCCTGGGTATCTGGCTGTCTCTAAGCTTTGTGTCCATATTGCCTGACTGCCTTCTACAGGACTGAGCTACAGCTGGAGTTCATGTCTCTGTGTAGCTGGCTGGCTGTGGTCTTGGTTTAACTGACTTCTCTCTGAGCTTGCATTGACTTACCTTCTTTCAGATCCGTAAGGATGCCCTCCGGGCACTCAATGTTGCATACACTGTGAGCACACAAAGGTCTACTGTCTTCCCTCTGGATGGTGTCGTACGTATGCTGTTGTTCAGAGATTGTGAAGAGGCCACAGACTTCCTCAATTACCATGGCCTCACTGTTGCTGATGGGTAAGAGCTGAGACTGCACGTGGGCTTCTCTCTCTTTGTCTTTTTCTTTTTAAATTTTGATAAAGGGCTGTTTGCTGGGCCATGGAAAAGGCCTATATCATGTGCTGCTTCCCTGCTGTGCATCTAGGGAATAATCCCAAAACACCGTTGGGGTCCAAACGAAGCTCTTTTTGACTCCCAGTCAGTGCTTTTTATGAGTTACCAGAGAACCTAAAGATAAAGGTTATATAAGACCTTTCCAGTCTGTTCTTTGAGGATTGCATTTGTTCACCCATGTTTGGCCATTGTACACCTGATGACAGAGATGGAAGCACCAGTAGTCCATGCCAGGCTGCTCTATACTTGCAGTCAGGGTTTTGAGACTGATGAAGCTCACAGACTATCTCCCAACAGATAGCACTATTACACCTGACATCCTATGTTGGTGTTTCCTCGACCCATCTGCAGCTTTTCCTTCTAGTCCTGTCTTCAGGGAAATAGGATAGTTTTTGAGTGGGATGCAATCCTTGAGAGAAGAACACACAGGTTTATGTCATTCCAAGCATGACTGTTAATGCCCTAGGTCATGTGGTTCCCCAGGGCTGGAAGCAGTAGGCATTAGCACCTTTCTTTTCTCATCTGTGTCCAGACTTGCTTTAACAAGGGGCCCCAGTAGTTGGGCTTGAGGAGGGATAGCTGTCTTCTTTCCCTGCTGACCTCTATCTGTGGGTTCTTTGTGGTAGCTGTGTTGAGTTGAATCGGTCAGCATTCCTGGAACCAGAGGGATTATGCAAGGCCAGGAAGTCAGTGTTTATTGCCAGGAAGCTGACGGTGTCAGTTGGAGAAGTTGTGAATGGAGGACCACTGCCTCCTGTCCCTCGCCACACCCCTGTGTGCAGCTTCAACTCCCAGAACAAGTACGTCGGGGAGAGCCTGGCTACAGAGTTGTCCATCAGCACTCAGAGATCTGGTGTGGACGTAGCAGGTGAGTGAAGCTGTAGCACATTTTCCCTCTTGGAAGGCTTTCTTTCACCAGAAGCCTCTGTCTTTGGGGCTTAGAGGTCTATCTGTTTGCCTGATGCTCGAGTGTCTTCTCATTTTGCCTGGATTTAGGAATTGTGAAGCCCTTCTTTGGGCCAGGGATACTACCATGTTGTTTGCACACAAAGTATATATCATCCCATGCCATACACCCTCAGGAGGGGGCCTGCAATGATTGTGAGGAGGGCAAGTCAATCATTAGGGTCTGCCATCCCTACATAGATTGTAGTGCATGTGGTGCTGCTACCAAGCATCTGCAGCACTATGTTTTCCTGTGTGTTTCTTTCCAGGTGGTGGGAGAGAAGAGTGTGGGGCAGAGCTGGATGTGCCACCATTGACTCTTTCTCCACAGCCTCCTCCTACACTCTCATCTGTACCAGTGCTTCACGTCCCACCACTGACCACAGCTGTAGCACCCACCCTCTTCCAGCCTTCCATGCAGCCCGAGCTGCTACCTACAAAGTCTGTGCCTGTGTACTCTGATGTGGTAGGGATCTTCCAGATCAAAACTCCAAGAAACCTTGGGGGGGTGGGCTGTGTTGCCTGGTCTCACAGGGTAGTAGCCAGGCAGAGTCAGTGGGTGGTGAGGGAGAGAAGACTTGTCTAGGGTCAAAGCCTTGGGTGGCGAGCTAAGCCCCAAACTGCTTTCTGGTTAGCTGTAGAGACCCCATTTCATAATAGCAGTCAGTTGCACTTGAATGCTTCCCATCATGATACCAAGCTGAACCTGAATGGCTGTTCTGCTTGAAGTCAGTACCTGCTCATTTAAGATACCCATGGATGGACTGATGAGGACCTGTGAGGCCACAGCACTGTTATGTACTTACAGATATATCATCGGTAGCTTTGGTTTTGAGCAGAGCCTGTCCATAGCATAGGTGAAGGGCTTGATTGTGTCTCCCTGGCTTCTTGGGCACATGCTGGGCACTAACCTGCTTGAAGGATCAGGGAGTCATTAGAGAAAGCCTGGAGAAAGGTCATAGAAATGAGAAACGTTTGGTGTGGACAAGAGATGATGTATAAAGGTGCTGTTAGAAGCACCTACAAGGCAGTCATCTGGCAGACTCGCCCCAGGACCCCTGGAAGACACCTTTCTGTTCCTCAAAGACTTTTCCTGAAGCACTGAAGTAGACCCTGCACTAGGGTTCCTATGCTTTGCCAGTAAAAACTTTCAGAAGTGTCTCACCCAAGATTTCTGCTCTTGGTAGAATACTTGTTTCAATTCCTGTGGTCTTTCCTTAGGACCTAATGCAAGTGGTAGACGAGCTCATACAGGAGGCTCTTCAAGCAGACTGTGAGGAAGTCAGCACTGCTGGGACAGCCTATGTAGCCGCAGCTCTGTGGTGAGTGGCACCTGCTATGCCAGCTTTCCTTGCTCTGTGACTGTCCAGTGCTCTCTGGGTATATGCCTGTCCCTCCTTATAAAGTTCTCATTTATCAGCAAGACTCATTTCTGTGTGGTTAGATTCATAGTACAACCAGATATAGTGGTACAAGCTTTTAATTCTAGCACTCAGGAGGCAGAGATAGGCAGATCTCTGTGAGATTGAGGCCAGTCTCGTCTACACAGTGAGTAGCGAGTTCTAAGCCAGCTGGTGCTACAGGGAGACCCTGTCTCAAAAAATAGCCCAAAAAAAAAAAAAAAAAAAAAAAAAAATCAACAGTTCAGTTTTAGGGGGCTTTGCAGCTCCCTCAGGCCAAAATGTTGACTTTATTCTTTAGACGGGTATAGTTTAAGTTCCTGACCTTTTATTAGAATGTGATTTCCATTTGTGAATCCTTTCTTAAAAATTTGCCTGTATGTATGTGAGCATGGGTATGCAACACATGTGTGGAGGTCAGGACAACTTTAGAGAGTTTGTTCTCTCCCTCCACTGTGGATTCTGGACATGAAACTCAGGTCAGGCTTGTGTGGCAGATGCTTTATATGTTGCACCATCTCCATTGCCTGTGAGCCAGACATTTCACTCGTCACCTTTTGTTTTTTTTAAGATGAGGTCTCACTTTGGACCCCTGGCTGTCTTGGAATTTGCTATGTAGACCAGGCTGGCCTCAATCTCACAGAGATCCATCTGCCTCTGCCTCCGGAGTACTGGAACTAAAGGTGTGTGCCACCATGCCTGGCTTAAACTTTGGGTTTTTAAAAAGATTTACTTCTGTTTTTATTTATGTATGTGTATGTGACTGCTGTGTGTCTGCAGAGGCAGAAGGCAGCATCTGATCTCTAGGAGCTGGAGTTATAGGCTGTTGTGAGCTGCCTAAATTGGATGCTGAGAACTGAACTTGGGTCCCCCTGCAAGAGAGTCATCTCCACTGAGTCATCTCCAGCCCTTGAGCTTTGAATTCTTGATCCTCCTCCACCTTGTCTTCCTCTTTTTATACCTCCTCTTGCATCTTTTTTGTCCTTTCCTTCCTTCCTCTTCTTTTCCTCCCTTTTTTTTTTTTTTTTTTTGCTATGAGTTGATATCTCACTGCAGTTTTGATTTGCATTTCTCTAATTACTGATGATATTGGTCTTTTTTCACGTGCTTATGGCTCATTTGTATCATTTCACTGGAAATGATAATAGTTTGCCAATTAAAAATTTTTTTTTATTTTTTTATTTTTTTGTCTTAGGGTCCCCTTGTAGCCCCAGCTGTCCTGGAACTCACTGTATACTAGGCTGGCCTTGAACTCACAAAGATCCGCCTGCCTCTGCCTCCTAAGTGCTGGGATTAAAGGTGTGCGCCACCATGCCTGGCTTAGTTTTATATTTTATGTGATGTGTATGAGTCTCTTGCCTGTATGTATGTAAGTATACCTGTGTCATGCAATGCCACAGTCAGAGAGGGTATTGGAGTCCCTTGGAATTGGAGTTAACAGTTGTTAGCCTCCACGTGGGTGCTGGGAATTGAACCTGGGCCCTCTGCAAGAGCAGCCAGTGCTTTTAACAGCTAAGCAATCTCTCCAGCCCTGTTTGTGAGTTTTGATATGGGCTGTTTGTGGTTGAGTTGTAGGAGCTCTCTTATATTTCATATGGTCTCTTATCAGATACAGAATTTGCATGCATTTTCTCTTATTCTCTAGGTTGACTTTTTTCTTCTTTTCTATTTTTTCTGATTTTTGAGATAGAGTCTCATGTAGCCCAGGCTGGCCTTAAACTTGCTTTGTGGCAAATGCTTCACCTCCCATGTGCTGAGATTATAAGCATGCACCAACATGCCTGGTATATGTAGTACTAAGGCTCAAACCCAGGTCTTTGTGCTTGCTAGACAAACACTCTACCAGCTGAACTATAGCCCCAGCCCCTGGGCTATCTTTATACCTCTTAATGTCTTTTAATGTACAACAATTTTAAATTTTGGGGTAGTCTAATTTTTCTAATTTTCTTTTTTGTTGCCTGTGCTTTTAGGGGCTTACCTAAGAATTTACTGTCAAATTGAATGCCATGAAGGTATTCAAATGTTCTAACAGTTTTATATATATATAAATTTAAAATTTAGATCTTTTATTCACTTAAAAATTTTTTTTTATATATGGTATGAGGTAAAGGTCCAACTTTATGCCTTTGTGTATAGATGTCTGGTCTTTCTTGCACTGTTCATTAAAAAGAGTGAATGGTCTTGGCACCCTTGTGGAAAGTCATTTGAGTATATAAGGGTTTATTTTGGGACTCTGTACTCTGTTCTACTGGTCTTTGTCTTTTCTCATGCTAGTACCATATTGCTTTGATTAATATAGCTCTGTTGTGCATTTTTGTTTGTTTGTTTGGGTTTAAAAAAATATTTAATTATTTTTATTTTTTATGTGTATGAGTAGTGTATTGCCTGCCTGTGTATAAGTGTACCTGCGTCATGCAGAGTCTGCGGAGGTCAGAAGAGGGCGTCGAATTCTCCTGAAACTGGAGTTATGGACAGTTGTAAGCTGCCATATGGGTACTTGGGGTTGAAGCCAAATCCTCTGCAAGAGTAGCCAGTACTTTTAATGACTGTGCCATCTATCCAGCCCCTTGGCTGGCTTTTGAGACAGGGTCTCCAGCTGGCCTAAATCTCAATATAAGCCACACTGGCCTCTATCTCATAGAGATTGCCTGCCTCTTGCTCCCAAGTGCTAAATGTATATGCCACCACACCTGGCTTTAATAAGTTTTGACATTAAAACATACCAGTCTTTAAATGCTTTTTCATTTTTAAGACTGTTTTGTTACTTGTGTTCCCTTGAGAAAGACCATTTGAGTTTTTAAAGAGTTCTGTTTCTCCAGAAATGCTCTTGGGGTTTTGATAGAGATTGCTGTGGGCT
The DNA here is from genome assembly GCF_000622305.1 of Nannospalax galili. Classification (NCBI taxonomy): domain Eukaryota; kingdom Metazoa; phylum Chordata; class Mammalia; order Rodentia; family Spalacidae; genus Nannospalax; species Nannospalax galili. The sequence continues at coordinate 1,499,655 of NW_008344186.1, read as the reverse complement.
ATATTGTTGTCGTCTTTAAGATTTATTTTCTTTTTAATACGTGTATATGTGTGTGTCCTGTGGATATGTGCACATGAGTGCAGGTGCTCATGGAGGTCCACAAAGAGGGTATTGGATCCCTTGGAGCTGAAGATACAGGTGGTTGTGAGCCACCCAACATAGGTGCTGGGAACATCCTCTGGAAGAGCAGTACATGCATTAGCTGCTAAGCCATCTCCCTAACCCTTTTATTGTCCCCTTAATATTAGTAAATGTTCCAGTTGTCTTTTTGTTAATTTAGATCATCCTTAATTTCTTTTAGCAATGTTTTATGGTTTACTGTACAAGTCTTTTTGCTTCCTTTGTTAAATTTATTCCTAATTATTATGCCTTACAACTGCAATTTTTAAATTGTTTTTATTATTTTTATTTTTTGTGTATGAGTATATTGCCTGCATGTGTGAGTCCACCCATGTCATACAATACCTGAGGAGGTCAGAAGAGGGCGTTGGAGTCCCCTGAAACTGGAGTTATGGATGGTTGTTAGCTGCCATGTGGGTGCTGAGAATTGAACCCTGTTCTACAAGAGTACTCAGTGCTCTTAATCGCTGAGCCATCTCTCCATTCCCTTATTGTTTTGAGACAAAGTCTCACTATGTAGCCTGACTAGCCTGGAACTTGCTATGTAGACTAGGTTGGCCTTGAACACACAAGAGATCTGCTTATCTCTGCCTCCTGAGTGCTATGGTGTACCCCCATGCCCGGCGTTACACTGTCCTGGCCTTGTACTGTTTTTGTTTTGCTTTGTTTATTCATTTTAAATTGATTATTACTTGTATATGGAAATAATGTTGATTTTACTTGGTGGTGCTGGGAATTGATCCTAGAACTTTGCACATGAGGCAAGCACTCAACCCCAACCTATTACAGATTGATCTTTATCTTCAACTTAACTCAAGTTGCTTTATATCTTAGGATTTTCTATATATAAGATCATATCATCTTTGAATATAGTATAGTTATTTCTTCCCTAATTGGGATGCTTCTTCTTACTTATTTTTTGAGACAAAGTCTCTGTGTAGCCCTGGTTGGCTGCAAACTCAGAGATTCACCTGCCTCTACCTCCAGAGTGCTGGGATTAAAGGCATGTGCCACCATGCCTAGGCCGCCTCCTCCTCCTCCTCCTCCCCCCTCCCCCCTCCCTCCTCCTCCATCTTCCCTTCTTCCTCCCCCTCCTCCTCCAGGCTGTCGGATCCCCTAGAACTGGAGTTACACACAGTTCTTAGTTGCTATGTGGGTGCTGGGATTCGAACCTGGGTCTTCTGCAAGAATTTCTTAACCGCCGAGCCATCTCTTCAGCCCCAACTTTCTTCTTTTTTTAAAAAAAAAAAAAAATTTTTATTATTATTAGAGTGAGTATGAGTGTGTCGGTATACATAGGCACATGTGTGCCATGGCACTTGTGTGCAGGTCAAAAGACTATTTTCACGAGTCAGTTCTCTCCTTCCACCATGAGTTCTGGGGATCGTACTCAGATTTCCAGGCTTGCATGGCAAGTGCTTTTCCCGCTGAGCCATCTTGTTGGTCCTTGATTGGTTTTCATATATTGAGCTGTCCTTGTATTACAGGAACAAAAGATTTCATTTGGCAAGAGTGTATGGGGGCTTACTTTTTTCAGAGTTTGAATGCTATCCGCTTTAATTTATCTAGTGTTTCTAATGCTGCTGTGGAGGATCTGATAACAGCTGCAACCACAGGCATTTTGAGACAGGTTGTAGCTGAAGAAGTAGCTATGGAAAGACAGAGAAGAGAGGAGGAAAAGCGACGGGTTGAAGAGGAAAGGTAGGTGTGTTCTGTCCTTGCAGCTGGGCATGGAGATTGGCGTGTACCAGCCCTAGCCCCAGATGCCCACCTTTGACCTCTAACCCCTGTTGGCCCACTCAGCATCCTCATATACTTGGACTTAAGAGAGAGAAAGAAAGGTGGTGTGTGTGTGTGTGTGTGTGTGTGTGTGTGTGTGTACGCACGCGTGTGTGTGTGAAAGTAGGGGGTGTCCCCATTGCCATGCCTACCTTGTGGGTATTGGGTCTTTCCCAGCGAGAGAAAGTAACGGGCTGTCACTAGTATGGCATACTAACTCAAGCAGTACTACTCACCCATTTGCAGTCAAGGAGTAAAATAATGTGCTTTTTTTTTTTTTCCTTTTGGAGATAGGATCTCCCAGTAGCCCCAGCTGTCCTGGAACTCCCTATGTAGACCAAGCTAGCCTCAACCTTACAGAGTTCCACCTTCCCCTGCCTCCTGAGTGCTGGGTTTAAAGGCGTGCATCACCATGTCTGGCTTATTTTTATTCTTAAGCATTATCATTGTGCTTTTTTTCTTCTTACCCTTAGGTTAAAGCAAGAGCTGGTATTAACTCAGTTGAGCGAAGGCCTGGCTGCAGAGCTGACAGAACTCTTGGTGAAAGAGTGTGTGTGGGAAACCTGCTCCCAGGAGTTGAAGTGAGTAAAATGCTGGTGCCCTGAATGCCAGGGGTGTGGCAGGAGGAAGGAGGGCTGTGTAGGGCACTGTGGCCATGCTGGTTCTAAGTCAGGATAGCTGGTGTGTACTTAAGTGAACATTAGAAGCATATCTTTAAGATAACCAAATGTAACATGATAGACCTCTGCTTCATTCTCATCATCATGGACCCTGCATGAGGTATGGGATGTATCAGTTAGCAAATTTACTAGTAGAATCTTTTCTATACCAGGCCATATACTATTAATATTTTTCAAGTAGGAGACCCTTTCTAAAATTTCTTTCATGTATTAGACCTCTTTAGACTTTTAAGAGTTTTTAATCATTTTACTGCTGAACTTCAGAGAAGGAGGAGGTACCAGTTGTGAAGGAAAGTCTGTCCTTGTGCTTATGTTCCTCTGAGATAGCCTGAAAGTGGTGCTTGTATATCACAGCTTCCAGTGCAGGTGGGAAACCCATCAAGAGACAGTGCATTTTCAGTGGATAGTTCTTTCTGTTCCTATTAGTTGGGAGCCTGTCTGTCAGGTTACTATAAGGAAGAGCTTTCACAAAATGATGGCAGTATATCTGTTCTCTTTGGTTTTGTTTTTTGAGGCATGGTCTAGCCCAGACTGGGCTAGCACTTGCCATATAGCTCATGCTGGCCTTTAACTCATGGTTATCCTCCTGTCTCAGCTTCCCAAATATTGGGATTTAGTGTTTTGTTTTGTTTTGCTTTGTTTTGTTTTGTTTTGTTTTGTTTTGTTTTGTTTTGTTTTGTTTTGTTTTGTTTTGTTTTGTTTTGTTTTGTTTTGTTTTGTTTTGTTTTGTTTTGTTTTGTTTTGTTTTGTTTTGTTTTGTTTTGTTTTGTTTTGTTTTGTTTTGTTTTGTTTTGTTTTGTTTTGTTTTGTTTTGTTTTGTTTTGTTTTGTTTTGTTTTGTTTTGTTTTGTTTTGTTTTGTTTTGTTTTGTTTTGTTTTGTTTTGTTTTGTTTTGTTTTGTTTTGTTTTGTTTTGTTTTGTTTTGTTTTGTTTTGTGACAGGGTCTCATGTAGCCCTGGCTGGCCTGAAGCTTGCTATGTAGACCAAGCTGGCCTTGGAACTGAGAAATCTGCCAGATCTGCCACTCTCTGCCAGTGCTGAGTACTGGGATTAAAGGCGTGAACCACCATGCCCAGCTAGTATGTTTGTTTTGAATCCCAGGATGAAGTGTTAGGAAACAGATAAAAACCGAGAACTTGGTGCCAAATAAGGAAAATGCCTGCAGTTTCAGGTGACTTGGAGTTTATTTAGCTCAGCCTCAAACTATCTCTAACCTCCACAAGGATGAGTTACTAGAAATGAATCTATTTGTATTTAAACTTCTTTTTTGTGTGTGTGGCTAAGTGTATTTGATAGTCCTTTGTGCTACCTTGCTTGGTAGAATTTTGTTACTTAAAAAATGTCTTTTGGGCTGGGCATGGTGGCACATGCCTTTAATCCCAGTAAGGGAGGCAGAGGCAGGTAGATCTCTGTGAGTTCAAGACCAGCCTGGTCTCCATAGCAAGTTCCAGACCAGCTGTGGCTACAGAGAGACTGTCTCAAAAAGTCCAAAAAAAAAAGAAGAAAAGTCTTTTGGGGAACAGCAAGAAGAGTACTTGCTGTTCTTCTGGAGGGCCCAAGTTTAGTTCTTAGTACCCACAGTGGGTGGCTCACAACCACCTGTAACTTCACCTCCAGATCTGACACCTCCTTTTGGACTCCAAAGGCACCTGTACACACATGGCAGACTAGACACATAGATAGTAAGACTCAGTCTTTAAAAAAGAAAAAGTCTGAGACACAGATTTATCATGGCATGACTAGAAGTAATCACTCCTAGTAGTCACTAGTGATTATCATTATTTGAGATACTTCTAGTTATAAGCACTATACGTTGCTGATGAGATCTTGGAATTGTCTTATTGGTCATTTAATTCCGGGGCTAGCAAAATGGCTTAGTAGGTAAAGGCATTTGTTGCCAACCTTGATGACCTAAGTTCAGTTCTCAGAACCCACATACAGAAAGAGAGAACCAACTTCTGAAAGTTGTCCTTTGACCTCCATATTCTCCTCATGGTACACTGATGCTCCCCCTCACCCTCTTTGCCCTCCAACCCCGCCTCCCAAAACCTGAGTTAAAAATTTAAAATTTCAGCTATTTTATTAAAATAAAAGTTTACAGGGGCTGGAGAGATGGCTCAGTGGTTAAGAACACTGGTTTTTCTTGCAGAAGACTCAGGTTCGAATCCCAGCATCCACATAGCAGCTAACAACAGTCTGTAACTCCAGTCCCAGGGGTCTGACAGCCTCTTCTGACCTCAGATTTTGGGGGGGCTTAGAGGGCAAAGAGGGTGATTAAAAACTCTTAAAAGTCTAAAGAGGCCTAATGCATGAAAGAAATTTTAGAAAGGGTCTCCTACTTGAAAAATATTAATGGTATATGGCCTGGTATAGAAAAGATTCTACTAGTAAATTTGCTAACAGATACATCCCATGCCTCATGCAGGGTCCATGATGATGAGAATGAAGCCTCTTCTGACCTCCACTGGCATTGCACGACATGGGTGCACTTAACCTACATGCAGGCAATACACACATACACATAAAATAAAAATAATAAAATTTTTTTTTTTTTTATGAAAAGGAAAGCTTATGAAAGCCAGGTGTGGCAGTGGTGACTTACTTAATTCCAGCACTCCGGAGGCAGAGGCAGGTGGATCTCTGTGAATTCAAGGCCTCCTGGCCTACATAGTGAGTTCTAGGCCAGCAGGGGCTACAGGGAAACCCTGTCTCAAAAAGAAAAAAAATAAATAAATAAAAATTTACTCCATCCCTCCTTTCTTTGAGTATAGACTCTTGTTCTGTTACTAATGCTGGTTCAACTACTAGGCACAAGTGGTCCTCTCACCTCAGGTTCTTGTTGGGACCATATGTGTGGGCTACCCTACCTAGCCAGGTTAAAAGGTTTATTTAAAAAAAAAAATATTTTAGGGACTGGAGAGATGGCTCAGCAGTTAAGAACACTGGTTGTTCTTGCAGAAGACCCAGGTTTGAATCCCAGCACCCACATAGCAGCTAAC
>NW_008344186.1:1480807-1494047 GCF_000622305.1 Nannospalax galili | reverse complement strand
AGGGCATTGCACAACATGGGTGCACTTACCTACATGCAGGCAATACACGCATACACATAAAATAAAAATAATAAATAAAATTTAAAAAATATATTTTTTAGCTGGGCGTGGTGGCACTCACCTTTAATCCCAGCACTTGGGAGGCAGAGGCAGGTGGATCTTTGTGAGGCCAGTCTGATCTACATAGTGAGTTCCAGGCCAGCTGGGGTTACAGGGAGACTCTGTCTCAAAAAGCTGGGAAAAAAAATTTTTTTTTTTTAATTATTTTTATTTTATGTGTATGAGTGTACTACTGCCTGCATGTATATAATGCCCACAGAGGTCAGAAGAGGGCGTCTGATTCCCCTGGAACCCGCCATGTGGGTACTAGGCATTGAACCTTGGTTCTCTGCAAGAGCAACCAGTGCTCTTAATTGCTGAGCCATCTGTCCAATTCCAAAGGTTTATTTCTGTATTGTTAAGTTGGTCCCTTTGGACTTTATCTGCTGCTATGACTTTATTTATTTTTTTCCTTATCTTTCCAAGTGTCTATATCCCCCCTTTAATTGAATTTTTGCAAACTTTATACAGTATATTTTGATCATATTTAGATCCTCCTCCACTATCTTCACTCCTCTTACAGCACTCCCCCCACCAGATTTCATGTACTCTGTCATATATATTAAGGCCTGTTGAGTCAAGTTTGTGTTCCCAGATGTTCTTCAGTGTGCATCCATCCACTGGAGCCTGGTTGGAACCTATAGCATCACACCCTTAAAGAAAACTGACTATCCTCCTCCTAGCCGTTATTGATTGCCAATAGTTCCTCAGCTAAAGTTAGGGCTTCTTACACATTTCCCCACTTCTGTGCTGGGATTATTTGTGACTTGAGCTTGCATGGATCTTGTGCATGCTGCTACCATTGCTGTAAGTTCATAGGGTAACTTCCCACCTGTCTGAAAAACTGTTTCCTTTTGGTCAGCTATCATCTCTGACTCTTAAATCTGCCCTCCTCTTCCACAATGGTCCCTGAGCCTTCAGTGGCAGGGGTTTGATAACAGGTATTCTATTCAGAGATAAACACTCTGCAGTCTCTTATTCTCTGTACTTTGGCCAGTTGTGGCTTTCTGGGTTAATCACCATCTGTTGCATGAAGAAGCTTTGCTGGTGAGAGTTGAGAGATGCATTAATACTCTTTTTACCCTATTCCACTATGTTCCCTAAGTCTTAGGTGTAGAGGTTGCATTATAGATGTGTCACTTAGGGCTGGGCAACTCACTCTTTGCTCTGCATTTGACCAATTGTGGAACTTTATAATAGTCTTCATCTGTTGGAAAAAGAAACTTTTTTGATGAGTGGTGAGTGTTACACTTTCATTGGTCTAGGGATGTGACAAAAGCAGGCTTTTCTCTAGGATCTATGACCTCTCCACCCATGAATATTTGGCTGTATGTTTACAGTACCACACATGAGTTTCTTCTCGTTGAGTGGGCCTTAAATCCAATTAGACAGCAGCTGTTGATTACCATCAAAATAAAATTGCCACTACTGCACCAGTAGAGAGTATTTGCCATAGACATTACAGCTGGATGGGGTCACTAATCAGTTTTCTCCCTTGGCACTTTGCATAGTATAGTCTGATACTCTGGAAGCTAGTCTTCAGGTGGAAGGTTTCCAGGTTAGGTCCAGCTCAATTGCTCAAAGTCCTGTGTGTGAAGTATCTCCTGTCTTCAGCAATAGGGTCTTTCTTACCTTCAAGTTCTAGGAAACAGTCAGCTGTAGCAATAGCCTGTTTTATTCGGGGTGTCTCTTAGACTATCCTGACCAACAGCTTGGAGGGAGGTTCCCGTGCCTAGCACTGTGGTTTTTGTTATGTAGCCTTCAGCTGTATACATACATGTGTGTGTGTGTACGTAAATATCTGTATTTTTCAGTAGCTTTTGAACTAATATGTTTTCCCCTTCTGGGTTTTCATATTAAGCCTTGCCTACCTATCTTTCCTCTCTCTCTTTGCAGGTGGTCTCTGTAGTCCCAGCCGACCTGGAATTTGCTATATAGACCATGATGGCTTCCATCTCATATAGATCCTCTGGCCTCTGCCTCCTGAGTGCTGGGATTAAAAGTGTACACCACCATGCTGGGCTCTGATGTCTATACTTTTTTTTTTTTTTTTTAGATTTTATGTGTATGTGTGTATTGCCTGCATGTAGGTCAGTGCACCCATGCAGTGCCCTCGGAGGTCAGAAGAGGCTGTCGGATCCCCTGGGACTGGAGTTACAGACAGCTGTTAGCTGTCATGTGGATGCTGGGATTCGAACCCGGGTCTTCTGCAAGACCAACCAGTGCTGTTAACTGCTGAGCCATCTCTCCAGCCCCAGATGTGTATAATTTTTAAGTAAAAATAAGTGTCTTAAAGTTTCTTGTATAGTGGAAATGTAATTGCATTTTCATATAAAGGACAGACTGACATTTTTTGTGAGGTAGGTACTGGTAATCAAAACCAGGGCCTTGCATATGCTATCAAGATGCTCTACCACATCCCCAGCTAAGATTCTTGAATTTTTAAAGCAGGTCCTAAGTGTTGGTAGCCCTTGGTGTAGTAACTCCCATGCTGATTGCTCTTTATCCTAGGAGTGCAGTGGAGACAGACCAGAGGGTCCGTATGACTCGTTGTTGTGAGGACATCTGTGCTCATCTGGTAGATTTGTTTCTTGCTGATGAAATTTTCCAGATTGCAAAAGAGACAATCCAAGAACTTCAGTGCTTCTGCAAGTATCTACAGCGGTGAGTTCTGTATTCTTTTTCATTTTTTGAGACCATCTTACTGTGTAATGGCTTGCCTGGAACTTGCTGTGTAGACCAGGCTGGCCTCAAACTCACAGAAATCTACCTGCCTCTTCCTCCCAAGCATAGAGATAAAAGGTGTACCACCACACCTGGCAGTCCTATGTTCTTTTTTCTTTCTTTTTTTTTGGTCTTTTTTAAGACAGGGTCTCCCTGTAGCCCCAGCTGGCCTGGTACTCATAGAGATCTGCCTGCCTCAGCCTCCCAAGTGCTGGGATTAAAGGTGTGTGCCACCAGGCCTGGCTCGAAAAAAATGTGCTCACATGGGAGGTCTTTTACCGGATTCAGTATGTATGAGCTATTAATTCCATTAACCAGTCATGAAAGAATCACAGAATATTTTAAAGCAATGAATGTCTGAAATGGACTCCAGTTGAAGTAGACTTTCAGAAACCTTTGGTCATGTACATATACCTTATGTTCTGAAAGTATTTGTTTGGGTGGGGGTGGCTCTCTTGTAGTTGAACAAATATTTGTAGAATGCTGGCTATCTTGTAGTTGAACAAATATTTGTAGAATGCTTTGCTGTTTATTGGCTCTACTAGACACAGGGAAGTGTCTGAATACATTAAACAAATCATGGTACTGATGTTCCTTATGATGGAATAACTCAAACTTTTCATAGGTTGAAAATTATTTAATACATTTATCCTATCCAATACTATAGCTTAGCAACCCAATACACTGTGTAATATTGGTTGTTTGTGTTCTTGGCTAACCGAATTACAGCTAATTGTACAAAATTCTTCTGTGATATTGAAGTATTATATAGCATATTACTAATCTAGGTAAAACTTAAATATGGAATTATGTGACTGACTGAGGGTTACAAAAAAAGAAGCTGGCAACAGGGAAAAGTTTCTGAATATTCAGTGATCAAAATTCAATTCAATCAAATGTGTAATGAATCTGGGGTGATTTTGGCTTCATTTTGCCTTGTGGCACTTCATTGCAGCTTGGTTCTGAATATAATATATGTGGGGTTTGCGCTGCTGTCCTGTCAAGCCAGTGAACGTATAACCTCTCAGCTCAGATTCAAGACTATTGTGTGTTATGATTTGCAGTGCCTTTACTGTACAAAGTGACCTGCTCTTACAGAAACATAATTATTTAATTACAGAAAAAAGATAATTTTTCTGTCAATCCTTAGCATGTATCAAATTTGCATAACTTTGGATTATCTGTGTTAGACAAACAAGCATATCTATATCTTTAGGATACAAGTTTGCTTTCATTTTAAATAAATGGTAGAATTACATGTATACCAAAGAGTTTTTAAATAAGTTTTTTAATAATTTATTATCAGTAAATATTTGACTCAGAATTTGAAGTTCATTTTTACTGAACTTGTATAATTTTTGCACTTTCATAAAGTCAAGATTTGTAAGTCATACCATTAAGTGGAGGTCCCTCTGTAGTGGAAAATCAACTGTTTATGGAGAAATATGTACAAATAGTATATACTCAAATAGAGTAAAATGTTTCAAATTTATACTGATAACCCTAAAGAAAAGAAGGAAAATAATGAATAGTCTCAGCATAGTAGTTACCAAAAGAGCTTGTTCTGATAGTCCTGACTTCTCAGCAAGATAGAAATATCTGGGTGTTTGTTACTCAAACTGGTCCTTTATGTGTTATTTATGTTGTATTCTTCAGAAATTACAGCATCCTAGAAACTTCTTTCCTTTCCTTTTCCTTTTCTTTTTTCTTTTCTTTTTTTTTTTTTTTTTTTTTTTTGTAGCTGTCATCAGTGTTCTGTCTTTATTCTGCATGATGAAAGGCAAGGCAAAAACATCATGTGTGTCAAGTCTCTGTTACTGCCAATGGTGGTGCATCATGTCATTGCAAGTGTGTGTGTCTTAAATGACTGATCCCCTACTGACTTTCACATGGTTCTCTCTCTAGCAGTGACAATGCCTCAGAGACCTCCCTCGTATCAACATTTCACGTGTTTGCACATATGCATGCTGTTGGATGATACATTCGTGTGTTTGCTGTGTCAAGGATGCTATATATATTGAATTTGTGCCCATATTGCCAAATTGGCTTTTAGAAGATCATTCAGTGTTTTTTTTTTTTTTTTTTTTTTTGGTCTTTTTGAGACAGAGTCCCCCCTGTAGTCCCAGCTGGCCTAAAACTCATTATGTAGACCATTCTGGCCTTGAATTCACAGAGATCCACCAGCCTCTCCCTCCTGAGTGCTAGGATTAAAGGCATGCATCACCATGCCTGACCATTCAGTGTTTTTTTACTCTCTCTTTTTATTTTTAGCTTTTTCAATTGTACACATTTCCTAATCAAATCCAGCCCCCTCCCCCATCCATGCCTCTCTCATTCCCCCACTGAACCCCATGCACTCTACCATACATGCTAAGTTCTGTTCATTCAGATGTTTGTACCCAAATGTCTGAAGGACACTGAAGGTGTAAATGTGTCCACTGGAGTCTATAGTCAGCCTATCCAGTGGTTTTATAAGTCTTACTTTCCTTAATTTGGCAGTTTTAGCACTTACCACTCTTGCTTTACGTCATGCCTATACTTTGTGATTAGATTTTCATCTTAAGAACTTTCTTAGAAAAGACTTAAAAATATTATAAAACCACATTTTCATGTTATGGTACTGAACTGTATTTGCATTTTTCCCCTGGGGTGAGTATTAAACATACTCAGTAATGATAAACTGGAATATCCTCTAGGTGGAGGGAAGCTGTTGCAGCACGGAAGAAACTCCGGCGCCAGATGCGGTCCTTCCCTGCAGCACCATGCTGTGTGGACATGAATGATCGACTCCGTGCATTGGTGCCCAGTGCAAAGTGCCCCATTGCTGAGGAAAACTTGGCCAAGGGCCTCCTGGACCTGGGCCATGCAGGGAAAGTAGGCATCTCCTGTACGAGGTCAGTGCTCAGCTGTACCTCCTCAGGGCTCCCTGCCCCATTTAGTTTTACTGTGAGGTAGACTGATATATTTGTTGATGAGGATGGGTAGAGCTAGAAAGTGAGGATGGCTTAGAACTGTATTTTGAAGGTTGTGAATATGTAACTTGTTCCTCCACTAGGAAAGGGGGCACTAGTTTCACATGACTTTTACCTTGAAAGACTCAGGTTCTGGTGGTAGACTTTGATTTAGAATTAACGATTCCCTTTATAGTTTAAGTACACTTTGTGTCTGTCCTTATTGGTGGAACCCTAGATCTACCCCAACTCTCTTGCTTCTAGGCACTCTTTCTTTTGGGATTTCTTCATTCCACCTTCTGTCTCCTGTAGCAGCAATGTCCTCTCCTGTATCTCCCTCAGCCAGACCCTCCCTACTCCTCCTTCCAGTTTCCTATAGCACATCCAGTTCCTGGGGCCCAAATCATCCAATCATGCCAGTTGTTTCTCTTCAGGTCCAGTGTTAATGTCATCTCTTCAGAGGGGCTTTCAGAGCCACGTTGTCTCCCAGTGAGCAGGTCCTAGGGAGGAAACATAGAAGTGCCATAGGCATACAAATGAGGTCATGTTTCTTGTTTCTCTGATTGTCACAGGATGTTCTCTCTGAGCATTGTCTCTGCAGGTTTCATTTGGCCCATCAGATGATATGGTTATCTCTGTGCTGTAAATGGAGGTGATAGTCTAGCCTATGCCATGAGGTCAGGAATTGGGGCCCTTTCTCTAGCCTATGGTTCTTGTGACATATGGTCTGCCCTCTGGAAGTCATAGTTTCTTGTGACCTTCCCTCCCTAACCCTGGCTCTCTTTCTCAGCCTATCTTTTCTGATACCTTTTATCAGCCTTGCCCTCTGTTTTTACCTGCCCTGTTCCAGGTGACTTCCCTTTATCCATCATAGTAACAGCTCTTCTGACGTATTAGTAGCCAGGTTCTTTTTCCCTGTGTTCTAAAACTGTTCTCTTCCTAATGCCTCTGAATTTTTCCAACCTGCCCTTTCCCTTGCTGACAGGCTCCATCCTTACAGGTCATAATCCTGGGCTTGATCCCATCTCCCAGGACTCCCTGTAGTTCCATCCTTAGAATGTACCTAGGGCATAGACTAGGTCTCTCCACCTCTGCCATAGCCTTTTTCTAGATTATGACTAGAAGCCAGCTTCCTCCACCCATAGTAGAGGGATTCTCTGATATCCTGTTGGTTTGTATCACCTCTTTGATTTTTTTGAGACAGGGTCCCCCTGTGGCCTCAGCTGGCCTGGAGCTCACTATGTAGACCAGGCTGGCCTCAAACTCACAGAGATCCACCTACCTCTGCCTCCCGAGAGCTGAGACTAAAGGCGTGGACCACCACGACTGGCATATCACCTCTTATTAATGTCCTCTAGGCTGCTCCCCAAGTCTCTGTACCATGGGTTAACCACTACCTCTTGGCCACTCACTACTGCTCTTCCCAAACATGCCAGGCCATAATGGTGGCACATCATGGCCGGCCCCACCTTCTGTTGCCCTCCAGAAGTTGTTATGCTAGCTGCCTTGTTTCTTTCAAGCCTTTGCTCATATTTTACTTTCTGTGACCACTGGAATGAGACAACAGTCCAGTCATGGCTCTTCCTTATGGTGCCATGGTTGTCCATGGTATTGATATGTAAGCCACAATAGCTAGCATGGAGGCTCTTCTCTCCCATTAGAGCATGTTTATTTCACATAGCCAGCACATAGTGAATAGTTAGCAGATAGTTGATGAAGGGGTTGTGTCTCCTATTAGTTTATCAGTGTCTAAATATTTCCCTTCAGGAAACACCGACCAATTACTTTTCATTCATAAACATCAGTAAATAGTATTAAATCCCTTCTGTGGATGAAAGGTAGCCTTCTGTAGTCCTGTTGCCTTTCTTTTTGTTGTAGGTTAAGGAGGCTCAGAAACAAGACATCTCACCAGATGAAGGTTCAGCACTTCCACCAGCTGCTACTGAGGTTTGTTAGTCCCACTGTGTGTGCTGCTCCTGCTTAGGACCTACACATTGGCTTACGATGGTGGTCTGTCCCTTCCAGCAATGCTGCATGGGCACCTCTGGACCTTCCATCCTTTGTGGCCGAGCACCTTCCTGTGAAGAACGACCGAATATTTTGGAAATTGGTGCTGGTCTTGCCTGATGAAGAAGAGCAGACTCGAGGGAGTCCTGGCAGGTCAGGCAGGTTTTCTGACTGGGGAGTGTTGACTACTTAAGTTGATAGGACTTCTGTGAAGAGCCACAGACAGATAGAGCTGTGAGCCTTCATGGAGGTGTTTGTCTAGTTGTCTGTATTGCTCATGATACTTAGATTTACATCATTATTTGCAGTATGTAGTCTCAGTCCGAAGCACTTAAGAGTGAAGTGCATACTGTGGTGTCCTGATTAGCATTTACTTCATGTAAGATTTGGGGATTAGGTAGTTTATACTTTGTCTGTTATACTTCCATTTTCCACTTAGGAAAAAGTGGGAAAAAGCATTTTAAGAAATTGAAAAACAGCCAGGTGTGGTGGCACATACCTTTAATCCCAGCACTTGGGAGGCAGAGGCAGGTAGAGCCCTGAGTTCAAGGCCAGCCTGGTTGTTCTACATAGTGAGTTCCAGGCCAGTGGGGGCTACAGGGAGACACTGTCTCAAAAAAGACCAAAAAAAAAAAGAAAAAGAAATTGAAAAACAATACAATACATGGTTGGAGAGATGACTCAGTGGTTGTGAGTACTGACTGCTCTTGCAGAGGACCTGGGTTCGATTCCCAGCACCCACATGGCGGCTGGCAATCATCTGTAACTCCAGCTCCAGGGGATCCAGTGCCCCCTTCTGACCTCCGTGGACATTGCAGGACATGGGTGCACTTAACACACGTGGAGGCAGTACACTCATACACATAAAATAAAATAATAATTTAAAAACTGTGGCATACTCTTGTAATCCTAAGTTCCAGGCCAGTGAGAGGTCCTGTCTCAAAAGACAAGGTGGCTAGGCATGGTGGCACATGCCTTTAATTCCAGTACTTAGGAGCCAGAGGCAGGTGGATCTCTTGAGTTGGAGGCCAGCCTGGTCAATATAGTGAGTTCTAGCCAGGGCTACATAGTGAGACCCTCTCTCCAAAAAATAAAATAAAATAAAAAACCAAAGTAAAAGGCCCTTGTAGAATGACAGCCAAGGTTGACCTGTGTCCTCCACGTTTATGAATGTGCACATACATGTGCACACACGCAAAACCCCACAACTATGTTTTAATTCTCTCTGTAGACCAGACTGGCCTCAAACTCACAGATACCTACCTAACTTTGCTTTCTGAGTGCTGGGATTGAAAGCATGTGCCACTATGCCCAGCATCTAATAGCTTTATTAAAATGTTACTTATATACCGTAAATTTTACCCACAGTGCTTTTTATTCATGAGGTTTTACAACTATTACCAGTATCTAATTCCAGAACATTTTTCCCCCCTAAGATAGAAAGTCCATGTTCATTAGCAGTCTCCATTTTTCTTTACTCCCAGCTCCTGGGAACTACAGTTCTGCTGCTTATATATATTTGCCTAATGTAGACATGTTATATAAATGGGGACATACAATATATAGTCTTTTGTCGCTGGAATGTTTTATAGGCCCATGTTAAAGCATGTAAAAATATACCATATTTATCTTATCAGTTGATAGCCATTTGGGTTTCCAGTTTCTAACTTATAAAATAGGGTTGATACAGTCACATGTAAGTGTCTTCATAGGCATATGTTTATATAATTTTTTTATATGCCTAGGAATGGAATTGTGTTATATAACTCTGTATATAAATCTGAGGAACTGCCAGATTTTCCCAGTAGCTATACCATTTTTTCACTCCTACGAGCAACGTAGGAGAGTTCTCTGAATACATTTCTTTCCTTTTTTTTTAAATGTTTTATTTATTATTTTTATTTTATTTATGAGTATATATATGAGTGTATTTTATTTTATTTATGAGTGTGAGCGCACCCATGTCGTGCAGTGCCACAGAGGTCAGAAGAGGGTTTTGGATTCCCCTGGAACTGGGAGTTAAGGACGTTGCGTAGTAGCCATGTGGGTGCTGGGAATCGAACCCCGGGTTCTCTGTAAGAGCAGTCAGTGCTCTTAACTGCTGAACCATCTCTCCAGCCCCTGAACACATTTCTTTTAAGCAGTTACTATTGGGACACAGGCTAAGGAAAGGGAATAAGGAAATCATGAGATTCGTCTCACAGGACAGTTGAACAATGAAGAGAAATATGACATTTTAAAAGTAATATACATTTCTTGTTTTTTTGCTGAGGACCGAACCCAGGACCTTGCACGTGCTAGGCAAGTACTCTACCACTGAGCTAAATCCCCAACCCCACATTTCTTTTTTTAATATTTATTTTTATTTTATGTATATGAGTGTGTTGCCTGCATATGTATAAGTGCACCTGTGTTGTGTAATGCCCACGGAGGTCAGAAGAAGGCATCGAATCCTCTGGAACTGGAGTTACAGGTGATTGTCAGCAACCATGTGGGTGCTGGGAATTGAACCTCAGTCCTCTGCAAGAGCAGTCAGTAGTCTTAACCACTGAATCATCTCTCCAGCCCCTAGTGTTTTACATTTCTTAGTTATCTTAGGTGTAGATGTTCTGTTGTAGATGTGTCGCTTTGGGCCAAGTATCTCACAGACACTTATTCCCTTGTTTGACCAGTTGTGGAACTCTAAATACTATCCATCTGTTGCAGTCATGGAAGTAGCTTGCTTTAATGTAATTTTAAAAAAATATTTTATTTATTATTTTTATTTTATGTGTATGAGTATATTGCCTGCATGTATGTGAGTGCACCTGTGTCGTGGAGTGCCACAGTGGTCAGAAGAGTGCTTCAGATTCCCCTGGAACTGGAGTTAAGGATGGTTCGTAGTCACCATGTGGGTACTAGGAATTGAACCCGGGTCCTCTGCAAGAGCAGTCAGTGCTCCCAACTGCTGAGCCATCTCACCTGCCCCACTCTAATGTAATTTAAGACTGTGAACCAAAAGGAAAGTAACCTGAGCAGTAGAAACCATCCCTAGAATTAAAAATACCCATTTTACAGAATCAAATTTCTCATGCGGGGTAAGTGAGATGGCTTAATGGATAATGATGCTTGATCCCTAGAACCCACATAGTGTGAGGAGAGAACAGATTCCTGTAAGTTGTTTTCTGACTGCCACATGTTTGTTGGCATACATGCCATATATACATACATACACACTAAATAAACAAGACAAGAGTTTCTAAGTGACATACATTTCTGAAGGAACTTAGCAAATTAAAAAATAGCTATTTTTATTTCGTTATTTTTATTTTATGTGTATGATTGTATTGCTTGCATGTGTGTAAGTGCACCTGTGTTGTGGGATGCCCGTGGAGGTCAGAAGAGGGCATCGGATCCCCTAGAACTGGAGTTGTGAGCATCTGTCAGCCACCATGAGTCCTGGGAACCAAACTCAGGTCCTCTGCAACAGCAGCAAGTGCTCTTAACCACTCAGCCATCTCTCCAGCCTCCAAAAGATAGCTATTTTTAAGGGGCTGGTGAGCTGGCTCCATGGTTAAGAGCACTGGCTGCTCTTGCAGAGGACCAGGCTTCAGTTCCCAGCCCCTACATGGTGGCTAATTGTCCATAGCTCCAGTTCCAGGGGTTTTGATGCCCTCTTCTGATCTGTGGGCATTGCACACATGATGCAGTTACATACATGCAGACGGAACACTCATACACATAAAATAAAAAATAGATTCCTACCTTGGGTGTAGACTTCCTTCTGTTTGTCCTACTGAAGGCCTCCAAACTAGCCTCCTAAGCCAGACCCCATCTACTTCATCCTGATCCCCCTGCACCTCAACCAGCTACACATTCTCCTGCCCCAGGGCCCACACATACTCTGCCTAGCTAGTTAGACCCCCCCCCCCCATGCTATCTCCATCCTCACCTTGGGCCTAGGCCCCCCTCCTGCTCAACCCACCTGAGACTTTTGGACTACCCTGACAAGAGTACCTCTCACCACTCAGCAAAGAAGCTTCTTTTTGCAACAGATGAATCTATGTGATACTTATTTTCTTTTCTTGAAGATTTCTATAGTTCAATTTTCAGATTTTTTTCAAGTGTTACTTTCTTTTATCTACAGAATTCTAGCAAATTGGCTAAAGGTCAAGTTTAGAGGAGACGATAGCCTGGTGGGTGACACACACAGCAATACTGGTGAGATTCAGACTCTCACGGTTTTTAACTCACTGAGTAGCAAAGGGGATCGAACAGTTTCCGTCAATGTGTGTATAAAGGTGAGTGACAATCACTTCATGTATTTACTTTTATGATTTCATTTTCTCTCATTCAGACATACTTACTATTTATTCTCCAAAGTGGTTTTGAAGGATTTGGGGAGGATCAGAACCAAATGTCATTGTCCTTTGTATCTTCATGATACCCTACAGATTTCTATTTGGTGTAAGGTTTCAGGCTGGATTCTAGGAAATCAATGTGTTAGCTTTCTGTTACTGTTAACAAATATCTGATACGATCAATATTTTAAGAGAAAAGGCTTCAATCTGTGACCAAGTGACTTTGTTGCTTTTCTGAGGCAGCACATCATGGTGGGGAGCAGATCAAAACTGTTTACTCCACAGCCAGAAGGCAGAAAGAAGAGGGGGCTGTCATTCCACAATCTCCTTCAAACATATGCCCCAATGACTTAAAACCTCCATTAGATCCTACTCCTCAGTGATCTACCACCTCCCAAGAGTGTGAAGTTGGAGATCAAGTCTTCAACACATGGGCTCTAGGAGGACAGTTAAAATCCAGCACCAGCATTGAACCTTGGCTGATGCAGATCTCTTGAAGAACTTACTGCAGACTTAAACACTTAGACCCATTTTGGAGAACGCATAAATCCATCTAATTTTTTCTCATTCCTTTCATTTTTTGGTGGTGTCGGCAAGTACACAGGGCCTTGTACAAGCTGGGCAAACTCTCTACCCCTGAGATAATGTCCCCAGCTATATATATGATGTTTTTGTACATATTCTAGAAGCCCTGCACTCTCTCCTACATGGGCCACTAGTAATTAACTCAGAGAAGATGAGAGATCGTGTTTCACAAAAATGTAATGATTGTTTTATCTCATAACATCTTTATTAAAATACTAAAATAGCTTCCTGACACAGCAGTTTTTACCAAAACATTAATGTTTATTTGCAGTTTTCATTATTTGTGATCCCAGCTAAAGAGTAGGTTCAAAATAGATTATTTCATTTTAATTCTTTTTGTTTTATCCTCAAGTTGACCTTAGTTTTTTATTGCAAAATTCTAGTGTTTTTTTTAAAATTTTTTAAATGTTTAACTATTTTTTAAAAATTATTAATTTAGCCGGGTGTGGTGGTACATGCCTTTAATCCCAGCACTCGGGAGGCAGAGGCAGGCAGATCTCTGTGAGTTCGAGGCCAGCCTGGTCTACATAGTGA
>NW_008344186.1:1479558-1480370 GCF_000622305.1 Nannospalax galili | reverse complement strand
ATAAAGTCATCAGGTAGATTTCAATGGTAATGTTTTTCACATCTGCTAATGAATTTTTGTGCTTTGAAGAATTATTATTTTTAAATTTTTGAAACATTTAATAACCACATGATTAGAAGAAGCATTTCATTACAGCTTTAACATATTCAGTAACACACTCCAGAGCAAGGTTACATCTCTTTCAAAAGTGGCTGTAAGTTTTTAGGTTTACAGTTGAATTATTACAGTTATACAATATTGTACTCAGTATAAACCCTATAAGACATAAATTAAATGATGTTTTAACCTTTAAAAAAGATCTCCATTTCATTTTAAAATAAGCTGTTTCCTACATTTTTAATGCTACTAACACTTAGATGTTTGCACATGTGTCTTTAATCTCTGTGTGTCTGATGATTACTAGTCACAGTCGGTTGCACTTGGATCCTTAGTACCTGAGTATGGATATAAAGTCATCAGGTAATTTCACTGGTAATGTTTATTACCTCTACTATTTAATATGAAGTAAATTTTTATGCTTCTTCCTCAAATACGTCTTTTTTAATTTGTTGATTTTTCTGTGTGTATATCATACAGACTATGCCACACAGTCTTATTCATCTATATACCCACTTTCCAAATGGCACCCTCCCATAACCTTCCCCCTCCCACATACTGGAGCCCATATACTCTGTCATCCCTGTTACTATTTGCTGTGTTGTTGATACCCCCAGCCATTCCCCAATGCTTGTCCCTCTGCTGAATCTAGTCAGCCTATCTAGAGAGCCTTGTTTTAGGAACATCAGGTGTTCCTCATCTAGCAGCAATCAGTT
>NW_008344186.1:1471143-1479382 GCF_000622305.1 Nannospalax galili | reverse complement strand
TATTGACCCCATTAATCTTTGGTTATACTTTCCTTTTGGGTGTTTAAGACCCTACAGTTGGCCCAGATAAAACTATTTTTACTCTTAAGGTTGTTTGAGGAGCTGTTGCTCAGGGGTAACATGGGCTTGGGAGGAGCCAGGGGTAACATGGGCTTGGGAGGAGCCCCTGGCTCCTTTCTTTTACCAGTTCCATCTATGTGAAGATAAGTCAAAAGTCCTGCTCGACCATGGCTGACTTCGCTTGGAAGCATGGAGGAAATGATTCCTTTGTGTTGACCCTCCTCTTTGTAGACTGGACACTGGTTCAAATCCATCTCATGGGGTCTCCTTGGCCTCCTTGATCGAGGACAGGTGACTCACCACAGTTACAGGACATTTTGAGAGATGCTCATAGTCCCCTGGAACTTAGTCAACCTAGGGGGGCAAGGAGCAAAAACTGTCCTTTATGTCCCCCTGACCAAATTAGTATAGGCCTCAAAGTATGGCTGTTAAACATCCAAGAAGGTTGGTTCCACCAGTCTGGTACTTTTAATTACCATATGCCATGTAGATAGAGCTTGGGCAAAGACCAAACGCTCTCAGATAAACCTTGCCTAGGCATATATTGCATTCTTTGATCAGGTTGTATGTATAATTTGTCAGTAGGTTTGTTGGCCTAATATGGTTCCCTCTGGTCTTTTTGAGACAGGGTCTCCCTATAGCTCCAGCTGACCTGGAACTCACTTTGTAGACCAGGCTGGCCTTGAACTCACAGAGATCCACCTGCCTCTGCCTCCTGTGTGCTGGGATTAAAAGTGTGCACCAGCACATACGGCTTCTTTATAGATTTATGTGGTAGTGATCCAATTGGTTCCTTGGGAAGTTTATTTAATGAAAACCTATTTTTTCCTAATGAGATTCAGACTGGCATAAATGATTTTTACATTCCAGTGTATATGGTAAAGTAATGAATGAAATCAGTGTGTCTTTTATTTACTTGGAAAACAGCAGTGCAGGGCAGAAGGTGTTGCCTTTGATATTTAAGAGATCTGGTATCTGTGGCTATCAATCTGGCCAGCTCTTTTTTGCCTGGGCCTGGAACTTAACCTTGTTGTCTTTGATGTAGCAGTCATGTTCATAGCACCAAACTTTCCTGAGGACTAGGTGGTCTGCATGTCTAGAGCAAAGCTCAGTAAGATCACACTCTTTCAGAACTAGCTTAGTGGCCTGCAGGGCCTGGGTCTGCCTCCTTCCTAGTAAAGTCTCCTTCATAGCATGGCCCAATCAATTCATGTGATGCTCATTTGTTTTCCTCTCTGTCCTTAGAACTTGTTTTTAATTATTTTTTGTTTATTTTTATTTCATGTATGTATTTTGCCTACATGTATATAAGTGTACCATGTGTTTGCATTGCCCATGGAGGCTGGAAGAAGGCATTGGATCCCCTGGAAATGGAGTCACAGAAGGTTGTTAGCTGCCATGTAGGGGCTGGGAATCAAACCCAGGTCCTCTACAAGAGAAGTCAGTGTTCTTGACTGCTGAACCGCCTCTCCAGTCCCCCCCTTAGAACTTTTTAAATTGAAGCTTATATATGGGGTTTTTTTTTTCATTTTATCATTTTAATGCTATTATGTTTTCTGAACATAAAAGTAACATATAAAAAACTAAATAGAGGAAAAATTAAAGGAAATAAAAGATAGCTTTCCATGCTGTATGTCCGAACCTTCTTGATGCCCATTCTTCTCGTTTATCTTGCCAGATAGGTCCACGTGAGAAGTAGTAGCCTTTGTCTTCCCTCTGAGTCCTTTTCCTCAAGACTTGATTTTTGTTGTTTCCACATCTGTTCTAAATACCATTTCTCAGTTTACTCATGCTAGATTGTCTCTGCTTATTTGCCATTAAAATAGCTGTATTGATTATTGGCTGCTACAAAACAAATTACCTCCAGTGCTGTAGATTGAAATGGCAAATATTTGTAATTTCCTGGTTTCCGTGGATCAGAAGTACAGTTTCGGCTTAGTTGGGTCCTGTGGCTTAGGATTCCTTTACAAGGTAAACAACAAAATATTGCTGGGTTTATGTTCTCATCTGAAAGCTTGACTGAGGGAGTTTTCACTCAGCTTACTCTTATGATTGTTATCAGTATTCACTTTTTCAGGCTGTGACTACAGATTTCTTCAATTCTGTGCAACATGGGCTCTCCATAGGTAGGCATCGTATAACATGGCAGTGAGTGAGCAAGAGGGCAGCCAAGCTGGACATCTGGGTCTCTTCATGACTTAGTTGTAGAAGTGACATCCTGTTGCTTTTATTGGATTCTATCTTTGAAATGTGTTACTGAGCCTAACTCATGCTCAGAGGAGAAAACTGACTGTATATAATAACAGTTATAATAACAGTAGGTGGTGGCGTACACCTTTAATTCCAGCACTTGGGAAGCAGAGGCAGGTGGATCTCTGTGAGTTCAAGGACGGCCTGGTCTACATAGTTCCAAGACAGCTGGGGCTACAGGGAGACCCTGTCTCAAAAAGACTGAAAAAATAATAATAATAATAATATTGTAGGTGGTATGTTGGGACTATCTTGGTACTGTACCCAATACTGAACTGAGGGAGGCCCTCTTGAACCAGGGCCTTCCTCAACCCCCATGCCCCAATCTAAGGGATAGCTACATCCTCCCTTTAACATTTTATATTTACTTGCCCCAAGGTGTAGCCTCTACAAATAGCACACCTTGAAGCCATTTTGTTAGCACTACGTGCCATTTTTGTTACTCTATGTCTGATGGCTCTTTGACTTTGGCTGGTTTTTTAATATCCCAATGTCACTTATGTAGGGCTATTCTTGTTATTGTTACTTTACTTAGAGAAATAGGTTGCCCAAGGCTGTGACACTACAGTATTGTAGCTCTGCTCATTACGCCCTTGCAGTTGAAATGCATTTGTACACATAGAGTGCTTAAAATGATGTCTGGTAGACATCCAGAGTTTGTTTGGCATTGATGCTGGCAGTGGTAACAATTTTTCTCAGTTTAATCTCTTGTCCATCAACATGTGCCATCTAGCTGCTTCTGAAGGAAAGACACATAGGGGAATTTTCCGAGTTCTTTCCTTTTTGAAGCTATACTGAGTTTAGCTTCTCATTTGTTTGTTGTGTAGCTAGGTTTGTAGAATTTCAGATATATTAAATTATTTTCCTCCCAGTTAGTATTCACTATTGCTATTGAGATTCTCCTTCGTAGCCTTTCCTCTGCCCATTGGGTTCTGAAAATTGATCTGATACAGCCAGGTGTGCTGACTTCCCTTACTCATTGTGTGAGCTTAGCAGGTCCTTTCAGTATACAGATGCTTTTTGCGGGGCAGTATTAGAGACTGAATCCAGGGCCTTGAGTATGCTAGGAAGTGCTCTATCACTGAGTTATACACCCAGCCTTTAAAAATACAATTTTTTAGGACCTTACAATCTCTATGTTGCACAGACTGGCCTTGATCTTGTAAGCTTCTTGCCTCTGTTCCCCTGAGTAGTGGCTGGGATTATAGGCATTAATCTCCTGACTTGGAGACTCTTATTTGTGGGATAATTTTGTGTCTTTTTAAGTTGTGATATAAAATAATTGGTTTCATTATAACATTTTCATACATAGATTTTTTTTTTACTTTGCTTATATTTACCCCCCCCACTCTTTCCTCCTTCCTCTGATTCCCCTCCTCTCCTCAAATAGTCCCTCATGATACATGCTTTTCTTTTATTTCTTTTTATTAGACAGATGTTGAACCTCGTTAGTTGATCTTTTGAGCCCCTTATTCTCTTTACTGTTTTATTTTTAATTTTTTAATTTATTATTATGTGTATACGTGTATTGCATGCATGTATGTAAGTGCACCCAGTGTGTGCAGTGCATCAGAAGAGGGCATCGAATCCCCTGGAACTCGGGTTAGGATGGTTGCTAGCTGCCATGTGGGTGCTGGGAACTGAACCCAGGTCCTCTGCAAGAACAGTCAATGCTCTTAACCACTGAGCCATCTCTCCAGCCTTCTACCCTGTTTTCTATCTTGTCTCTGTTTTGTGTTCTGGATAGTATTCTTATCACAACATATCCACTGGAATTATCATTTTATTTCTCTGAGGAGGTTAATGCTTTGCGGTCTTAAGTATATGTATGTTCTGAGCTTTATTTTTTCTGGGTCTCTTTTATGCTGGAAGCTATCTTTTTTTCAGACAGCTGAGGCTGGCTGGCTGTACCTCAACAGGGCTCTTAAAAGTAGGCCAGAAGCTCTGTGTTTGGGTTAGAGTTGGGTGATAACTGAATAGCAAGCCAACCTTTTTGGGAGATACCCAGATGTCTGGACCTGGGGGTTGAGTCTATAGAAAGGCCTTGTTATTCTTCCTTGGTGCAACTACTAATGCTGTCAGGTTACTGCCAGAGGTGACCAGTAACCCCTACAGCTTACTTGTGACGTCCTCTGCATCTAAGCCAATGATTGATCCTGTCCCCTCAGTGCTGTTTAGAAATGTGTCAGAGTTCTTTGTCTGCTGCCAGCTTTCTTTCCCTCTTTCTACCATTGTGTTTAACTTTTTAAAAAATAACTTTTAAAGTTCATTGTTAAGATTACAGTAATATGGTCAAACATAAATGTAGCTGTGGAGGCTTCCATATCTATTGATCAGCAGTTTCTTATACTAATCCATGGTCTTAGGTAGGGGAGACTGGCCCACCTGTGTCCTTGGAGGCACAGTCAGTATGTGATGAATGGAATACTTTGGCTATTCTTGGTATGAGGCAGACTCTTCCCTGTTGTATCTATTTTGTTCCCTCATACATTCATCTTGAAGTGTTTGGTGCTGTTGCAGGTGGCCCATGGCACCCTTAATGATGGTGCTCTTGATGCTGTGGAGACACGGAAGGACCTTTTGGGAGCCAGTGGGCTCATGTTGCTGCTTCCTCCCAAAATGAAGAGTGAGGCTGTGGCAGAGGAAGATTTGTACTGGCTGTCAGGTTCGCTGCAACTCAAGCAGCTACTTCAGGCCAAGCCCTTCCAGCCTGCACTTCCACTGGTGGTTCTTGTGCCCAGCTCCAGCGGGGAAGCCATTGGGAAAGAAGCAGAGGATGGTATGTAAAGGCAGACTCATTTATGATTTAGCATTTTCAATAAATGGGTGGAACTTGGGTCTGATGAATGGCTGGCAGTACAGTGTTGGGAACCTTTAGGAACTAGAGCCCCAGTATTTTGTCTACTCCATGGTGGGCCAAGACCAGCACTGTCAAGTGTCAAATGTGCAAATGAATGTAATCACATGGGACCGTCCTCTTTTCTCTTAAAGGTCTGATGTTACAGGATTTGGTTTCAGCTAAACTGATTTCAAATTTCATTGTTATTGAGATCCCTGATTCTATTAATGATTTACAAGGCACAATGAAGGTAAAGTTTCATCTATTATTTTTTTATTTTATTATTTTTATTTTATGTGTATGAGTGTATTGCCTGCATGTAAGTGAGTGCACCCGTGTTGTGCAGTGCTGCGGAGGTCAGAAGAGGGCTTCGGATTCCCCTGGAACTGGAGTTAAGGACGGTTTGCAGCTGCCATGTGGGTGCTGGGAATCGAACCTGGGTCCTCTGCAAGAGCTCTTAACTGCTGAGCCATCTCTCCAGCCCCTATTTATATATTTTTTAAAGACAGGATCTTCCTGTAGCCCCAGCTGGCCTGGAATTTCCTATGTAAGGCTGGCCTTGATCTCACAGAAATCAACCTGCCTCAGCCTCCTGAGTGTTAGTATTAAAGGTGTGTACCATTATTCCCAGCAAGTGTCATCATTTTTAAAGGTCTATCAAGATACATTTTCCCCCTTCTGATCTATTTTGAAATATATATGTGTGTGTGTGTGTGTATCATCCTGCCTCCTCCTCTCATATATTGGGATTATAGGCATGTACCATCATGTCCAACTTCTATTAGTGATTTCAATTTTTTAAATATTTTATTTTGTATGTATGAGTGTATTGCCTGTATGTAAGTGCACCTGTGTCACGCAATGCCCATGCAAGTTGGAAGAGGTTGTCTGATCCCCATGGAACTGGTGTTTCGGATGGTTGTTAGCCACCATGTGGGTGCTGGGAACCAAACCCAGGTCTTCTGTGAGAGCAGTCAGTTCTCTTAACCTCTAAGCCATATCTCCAGCCCGATTTCAATTTTTATCTTGTTTTATACAGATAATTTTGTAAAGATATAAGCAGAAATCCAAATCAAATTTTAAAATGCCCTAAGTTCTGCTATCAGCATCGTATTAAATTATTCATGTAAATTTTTGGGTTTTTTTGTTTGTTTGTTTGTTTGGTCTTTTTGAGACAGGGTCTCCCTGTAGCCCCAGCTGTCCTGGAATTCACTATTTAGGTAAAGAAGTATTGGGGATTAATAAAATAACTACAGGGTCTGGGATATAGTTCAGTGGTACCAGCACCTACTTAACATATAAAAAGTCCTGGCTTCTATCTCCATCACTGTATGAAAAAGCAGACGCTCCAGAAAAGATAACTGCAAGGTATGAGACATCCTGACACTCAGTGAAGCTACTAGTTCTAGGAACAAGGTGGCTCTGCTTCAGTGGGTGGTAAGGAAGATGTGAAGACTGGCTTCCTGAGGGTCCTAGGTCTCTCCAGAGGGAAGATGGTGGGCTCTATAGGACTCTCTCTGGTACCCCTCTCAGGTGTACTCCAGGGCTTCAGGAACCAAAGCTCAAGCATGGAAAGGGGCCTGTATTCCCTTCCTGCAGTAGCTACGAGTCTTTGGTCATGGCACTTGCCATAGGCAGCCATAGGAAGAATAGAATACCAAGCCCTCTTAGAAAACTGCTTTTTAAAATTAGTGTGAACTATTTAACTGTATCTCTTCTAACTGTCTTTGCTCCTCAGGTTTCTGGAGCAGTCAAATGGCTAATTTCCCGATGCCCCCAAGTCCTAGACCTTTGCTGTCAGACCCTTATTCAATATGTTGAGGATGGGATTGGCCGTGAGTTTAGTGACCAGTTTTTTCATGACAGAAGAGAGAGGCGCCTGGGTGGCCTGGTCTCCCAGGAGCCCAGCACCATTATTGAGCTCTTTAATAGTGTACTACAGTTCCTGGCCTCTGTGGTGTCCTCTGAGCAGCTGTGTGATCTGTCTTGGCCTGTCACTGAGTTTGCTCAGGCAGGGGGCAGCCAGCTGCTTCCTCACCTACACTGGAACTCACCAGAGCATCTGGCTTGGCTGAAGCAGGCTGTGCTTGGGTTCCAGCTTCCACAGATGGACCTTCCGCCACCAGGGGGTATGTACCCATGCTGAGGGAGGAGTAGAGGGTTGGCCATAGGAACCCTTATTCTAGTGGTAGTATACCATGTGGTTGGGTTCCAGTATGAGGTCCACAGTCTGCTTCAGTTATGTACCCACCTATACCAACCTTTGGATTCAGGAGTCAGAAGGAACCAGAAGTCTTAATGCAGTGAGAACTGCTGACCTTTCTTCAGAGCCTGTACTGCCTGCCTCACAAGTCCCATTTACCAGAAGAGATGGGCTGGGCAAAGAGCATAAAGCTCATGCAGCCGTATCACCGACCTGCTGACCTTGCTGGGGCCACAGCACTTAAATGCTATCTTACACTAATTTACCTTTGAAGTCTGACTACCTGCTGTGCTTGTGCGAGACCTATGGGCTGTTTGATGTAGACTCCACAGGTTATCCAAGCTGCAGGGGCTGTTCTTTCCCATGTTTAATGCCGCTGGGATAGAATGAGCCCGTTTACTGCTTTCCTAGCAGAACTTTACAGGCATGCATGCATATTCCCTACATTTCTCAACTATATAGTAGCCCTCTACTAAGGAAATGCAGAGCATTAAGAATATTTCATACACATTGTCAGTGGCTCTTGTTAAAACCTGTAACTAATGAAGCACTTTCTCTGCAGCACCCTGGCTTCCCATGTACTCCATGGTCATTCAGTATGCCTCTCAGATCCCCAGCTCATGCCATACCCAGCTGGTTCTCCAATCCCAGATAGAGAACCTATTGTACAGAACATACCAAAAGTGGAAGAGCAGGAGCTTCTCTCCATGTCAGGGGGCAGGGCCTTCAGTTGCTGAGATCCCATGGGATGACATCATCACTTTGTGCATTAATCACAAGCTGAGAGATTGGACACCCCCCAAGCTCCCCATCACAGCAGGTAATTGCCCTGGTCTCACAAGACTTTCCTGGTGTATAGTTCTATAATTAAAAAAAATATTTATTTA
>NW_008344186.1:1447430-1471081 GCF_000622305.1 Nannospalax galili | reverse complement strand
TAGGTACTTTGCAGGGGATCCCACCCAAATAAGGCAAACGGGAGTAGCTATTCAATTTCTCTGCTTTGTTATTTAGTCTTTTTTTTTTTTCCTTTCGGAGCTGAGGACCGAACCCAGGGCCTTGCGCTTGCTAGGCAAGCGCTCTCTACCAGTGAGCTAAATCCCCAACCTCAGTTCTATAGTTTTAACAACAAAATGTCTTTTTTTTTTTCTTCTTTTTTCTTTTTTTGGTCTTTTTGAGACAGGGTCTCCCTGTAGCCCAAGCTGGCCTAGAACTCACTATGTAGACCAGGCTGGCCTGGAACTCACAGAGATTTGCCTGCCTCTGCCTCCTGAGTGCTGGAACTAAAGGCATGCACCACCACGCCTGGCATTCTTTTTCTTTTTTTAAAAGGCAGTCTCACTGTGTAACCCTGACTGGTCTGGAACTCTATGTAGGCCAGGTTGGCCTCAAATTTACAGAGATCTACTTGGCTCTGCCTCTCAGGTGCTGAGATTTAAGGCATGAGGTACTATGCCCAAGTGCAAGGTGTTTTCTTGATACTGTTCTTGTGCCATGATCTCTTTCCTTAATACTTTGCTGTAGGGTCAGTGATTTCTAGGTGACTTATAAACATTGGGAAAAGCTAAGAAGGTTCCAGGAGAGCATAGACTCTCTTCTCTGAAATAGATCAGCTAGATTAGCTCTTAACAGGAGATTCTTTGGGTTTGAAAGTCATTTTTAGCCCTACCATAATCAGTGTGAATGCATGTCCCATTTAAGGATGGAAGTTATGTTACTTGGGTTTGTCCTTAAATTAATGAGTTTAAGGAAATGTTAAGTGATTATCTGTTCTTTTCATATTCTTTTTTTCCCCATTTGTATATTGTTTTCTCAGAGGCGCTGAGTGAAGATGGTCAGATATGTGTATATTTTTTCAAAAGCCATTTAAAAAAATACGATATTCCTTTGTCATGGCAACAAGCCAGAGTGCAGACACAGAGGGAACTGCAGCAGAGTCAAGGACGGTGAGGTCCATGTTCAGTGTGTGTTTCTGTTGCTGTCCTATACTACTGTACCATATCTGGTACACTGATGCAGCCTGTGGTGAGCCAGTTCTGTTAACCCTGCAAAGCACAAGTCATTCCCACGGCATAAAAACTGTTTTAGAACAGAGTTACAGGCATCTCCTTCCATTTATCAGATGGATTCAGGTCATACCATACCCAGTTTAGAGAAGCAACACAAGCTGGTATCTCATTTCATACACATAGCTTAAAGATACAAAATGATATCTTAGCATACATGGTCTTGCAACACCTAAAGAATTCTCAAGTAGTCTTTCTCTTCAGGATAAACAACATCAGCAGCACAAATCTATTAATGCAGTTTCTTGTTATAGTAGAAAAGCAGGGTTCATTTCAGTAGGTGGTAGAATGCATTTCTTGAAATTTAGGATCGGGGGATGGCTCAGTGGGTAAAGGCACTTGCCATGCAAGCTTGGTGACATGAGTTCGATCCTTGTAACTATAAAGTGGAAGGAGAGAACCAGCTCCACAAAATTGTTCTCTGACCTCCACATGTACTCCATGTGGAGCCTCCCTTCTCCCCCAACATCATGCACACACACAATCAATAATAAAGTTTTAAAAATTTATACTCATTTATGACAATACTTAATGCCACTTTTTTTTTTTTTTGTCTTTTTGAAACAGGGTTTCCCTGTAGCCCCAGCTGGCCTGGAGCTCACTATGTAGACCAGGCTGGCCTTGAACTCACAGAGATCCACCTGCCTCTGCCTTCCAAGTGCTGGAACTAAAGGTGTGCACCACCACACCTGGCTTTAATGCTACTCTTGAGTTTAAAAAGTTCCTTTAACTTTTTAAGGCTACTGTCCTAGTTTCATTTCGGTTACTCTGATAAAGTACTTGGACAAAAAGCAACTTAGGGGAGAAGGGGTTTATTTTAGCTCACAATTCCAGGTTACAGTCCACCATTGTGGGAAAGTCAAAGCAGGAACTTGAAAGTAATCACATCTACAGTCAAGAACAAAGAGAACATGGGATGCATGTATACTTAACGCTCAGTACCCTCTCTACACTTACACACCAGAATCTTGCTTAGAGAGTGGTGCTGCCCACAGTGGGCTGAGTCTTCCCATATCAATTAATATAATTAAGACTATTCCTCACAGACATATCCACAGACCAACCTGATCTAAAAAATCCCTCATTGAGACTTGATTTCCAGGTAATTCTACATTGTGTCAAGTTGAGATTTAAAACTAACCATCACAGCTAAGTACCATAAATCTACTAAAAAACAAACCAAAAAAGAGCCATGTTTCTCGGTGTAAAACGTTAGAGACACAAAAGCCAGAACCAGCCTGTACTGTCCATGTTGTCACTAATGATGCCTGATATCTTTAAAGTCCAATGTCATAGGATAGACAGGAGTAAATACCAAGAGGAAAACTATCATCTCCAGATAGTACATCTGTCAGCTCACAATAATAATAGTGTCCAGTCTTTATGGTAGAGAGTTCAGCAAGGTAACCAAATAGTGACTTAGTACCTACCAAAAAATTTTCAGCCTAGGCATGGTGGCATATGCCTTTAATTGCACTCAGGAGACAAAGGCAGACAGATCTCCGTGAGTTCAAAGCTGACTTGGTCTACTTAGAGAGTTCCAAGCCAGCCAGGACTACATAATGAGACCCTTTCTCAAAAAAATCAGGCTAGAGAGATGGCTCAGTGGTTAAGAACACTGGCTGTTCTTACAGAAGACCCAGCAGCCACATGGCAGCTAACAACTGTCCTTAACTCTACTTCCAGGGGATCCTATGGCCTCTTCTGTCCCCCGTGGACATTGTACAACACAGGTGCACTTACATGCAGGCAATACCTACATACACATAAAATAAAAATAATAAATAAAAATTTTTTTTTAAAATCTCACAACATAACAAGCCCATAAACCCATAACATGGTATGAACTAGCAGAAGCCTGCCAAGGAAATGTTAGGATCCTGAATGTACAAAGGAAAGTAAATGAGGTGGAGCTCAGCTTTATCAGTAGAAAGACTTGGTGTGATAAAGGTGTTAGTTCTCAAGCCATAGAAAGTCACGACATTTTTAATGAAAAATCCAGTAAGTTTCCCCTTGTATTGACAAATTGATTCAAAATTCATCAGGATAAGAAAATGTGGAATAATGACCAAAAAAGAAAATGTCTTTAATATCAAGGAATATCTGCTTGGCCTGATAACACAACTACAGTAAAACAGCAATACCTAAAACCATATGTTGATTGATGCTGGAGCAGATGAACAGATCAGAATAGAAAGCCCAGAAACAGAACTACATACATGAATGCCATGCTACCTTAGTGAAATTAGCTGAGAAAGGACAGACAGTGTATTTGTTTAGGAAAAGATAGGTTGCATTATCTCTCCCCCACCATTTTCAATCACTGCTTTCAGGTGGATTCTAGAACTAAATGTAAAGAATAAGAAAATTGACAATAGTTGGGGGAATACAGAAGATCTGCTTGTAACTCTGGTATTAACAGGCTGGAGAGATGGCTCAGCAGTTAACAGTTGCTGCTCCTGCAGAGGACCTTGATTTGGTTCCCTGCACCCACTCACAACTGCCTGTCCTCCAGTTCCAAAGAATCTGATGCCCTCTTCTGGCTTACATGGTCTGCATTCTTGTGGTGCACATAAACTCACACAGGCAAACACATAGACATATAAATAAATGAATAAACAATTTTTTAAAAAGAGAAAACCTTAATATAAGAAGCAAGACCTAAATTGATGAAGCTGAGAGCCCAGTTATCCCTAGACAGTGGGCACTTTTGAAAGCAAATGTGTCTCTGAAGGCTGTTGTGTTTGAGAGTCCCTACTTAGTTTATAGTAGGAAAGCTGCCATATTCCCTGACTTGAGGGAAGCCCAGAGGCAGGCACAGGGTTGACATGAGCATGAGTCACCCCAATAGGGTACAAGAGTCTTCAGGCTTTTGTTCATAAGGTGAACACATGCCCAGCTGTGTCTGTGTGTTTTGTATGATGCTGTAGTTATCTTTTCTCTTTCCTGACCATAGCACTTCAAAACTTGTACTTAACAGTTTGGGGAGAAAATCTCTTCATCCTTCTGCAAGCAGTTTTCCTGCTCCATTGCTTCATGTGCACCATAAAGGGAAGAAAAATGCAGAGCATGGCCGAGAGAGAGGTCTCAGTGCAGAGGATCTGATTCGAGGAGCTTCTGCAGAAGAGCTCTTGGTGCAGTGTCTGTCCAGCAGTCTGCTGGTGGAGAAAGAAGAGAACAAAAGGTGAAGTCTGTTCCTTCCTATGCATAAGTGCCATTTACTCCACTTCTGCAGGATAGGGAGATTGGCTGCTGCTCAGCCAAGTCAAGACAGCCTGAGGTAGGGAGGTACAGACGGCCTGCCAAGGGTTGTAGTAATGAGACTGTATTTAAAAAAAGAAAGCAAAGCTGGGTATGGTGGTGCATACCTTGGGAGGCAGAGGCAGGAGGATATCTGTGAGTTCAAGGCCAGCCTGGTCTACATAGCAAGTTCCAGGCCATCTGGAGACCCTGTCTCAAAAAAACAGACCAAAAAAAAGTCATTCACTTCACTTCCTCTAAACATTTTTTAACTTAATTACTATTCTGTGTGTGTACATGCACATATGTATGTGAATGTGGATACACACATGAAGGTCAGAGGACGACTTTGTGGAGTCAGTTCTCTCATCTTGCATGGGTTCTCAGGACTGAACTCAGATTATCAAGCTTATATGACATAACCCATCTCCCTGGCCCTAGTTCTATGTATACCTGAAAAATTTTAAAGCCTAAGTTATGATAAAAAGTGTAGTATCTTCTCTTTAACTTATAAACCAAATTTATATTTCATAAGAAAAGTGGCATCAATCCCCACTACTTCCATATGTTTCTTAACATTACTTAGAATTCCTGCTTTTGGTTTATCTTCATTGGACTTATTTTGGTTTTATAGCTCCGTAATTTTTATTTCTTGATGAATCATCCAAATATATGGATTTCAGCTTATAGCTTAAAATTAACTCAAAATAATATTTCACTGCCACCTAAGACATTCTAGCACTAACTCCATACACTGTTCTTCTCAAGAAAAACAATCTGAAGTTGGGCACAGTGATACCTGTAGTCCCATCTACTAAGAAGTATGAGGAGGGAGAATCGCTTAGGCTTAGGTCCAGAAATCTGAGGCCATTCTGGACAAAACAATGATGTACCCCCACCTTACACATACAGACTGGAGGTATAGTTGAGAAGTAGGCTCAGTGTTTAATCCCTAGCACTGTCAAAAAAGCAACCTCATAAAAATTAATTAAAAAGGCATAGTAAATCTTTTAGAAATCATGAATTCAGTCTTCCAATATATTTATCAAGTACCCATCAAATGTGAGGCACCATTATAAGAACCAAGGATACAGCAGTGAAACAAAACAGACAAGATTCCCATCCAGTAGTTGAGGAAAGATGAGGGACATGTAACAAGAAGTGAATGACTTTTTGCTGTTAACTTTTTACTTCTCAGTTCTCAAATGTTTCCAAATTTTTGATTATACACTGTTTCAGGTTTGAAGATCAGCTTCAACAGTGGTTATCTGAAGACTCACAAACATTCACAGAGTCAACTTACCTTCCTCTCTACCTTCCTCAGACACTAGTATCTTTTCCTGATACTATCAAAACTCAGACTATTGTGAAAACATCTACAACAGCTAGCCCTCAGGTGAGAACATAGTATACTTGCATTTATAGAATTAAAGACTGAGAGAATGGGACTGAGAAACAAATGTCTACATTCATCCTATAAAGATGTTGCTAAAAGCCTGGAGTAGTGGCACACGTTTTTAATCCCAGCACTTGGGAGGCAGGGGTAGGTAGATCTCTGAGAGTTCAAGACTAGCCTCGTCTACATAGTGAGTTCTAGGCCACCAGGGGCTTCAGGGAGACCCTATCTCAAAAGACCAAAAAAAAAAAAAAAAAAAAAAAAAAAAAAAGATGTTGCTAAAATTCCTTGTGGGAGATTTGAACAATGTCCAGCCCCCTCCTCCCTTGGTCCCTACAGCAATTGAAGGTATAATTTTGCCAAACTGCAGTTCAGAAAATCAGCGAGTTTATTCGGGCTTACAGAGCAGTGAGTGTGTGTGGGTGCTCCTTCCAAGGCTGCACTAGAAAGTCTTCATCCAGGCTGCATCGTGACTTCCCAGCAGCTGTACAAAATGGCAAGAGAGTCTCCCTGAGGGCTTTCTCAGCTTAGGTACCTTAGTTCCCCCCTCTTGTGCAGTTAGGGCCAACTGGTTGGTTAGGAGACATGACTTGACTCTCCCTGACCCTGTTTTCTTGTAGAGGGTCAACAGTCAGGTTTTGTGATGATCCTAAGCGGGTACAACCAAGCTTGGGAAGAAGGCATCTGTCCATAGCTTGACAGTCAAGAGGACAGTCCTATGCCATAAATGGTCATAAGTAACACATGACTTGCTGAAATTGGACATTTTAAAATACTTTTACTTTATGTCTATGAGTGTATTGCCTACATGTATGTAAGTGCACCCATGTCGTGCAGTGCCCTCGGAGGTCAGAAGGAGGCATCAGATCCCCTGGAACTGGAGCTACAGAGGGTTATTAACCACCATGTGGGTGCTGGGAACTGCAGTCAGTGCTCTTAACCACCAAGCCATCTCCCCAGCCCTGAAATTGGGCGTTTTAAAATGTCAGTGTTACTAAGACCCAACTACTTCTGAGTTTCTGCCTGTGAAATAAATGGAAAACAGAATTAAACATGGCTAAGAACTAAATAAGGGGCTAGGGGTATAGTTCAGTTACTGAGTGCTTGCCTAACACATGCAAAGCCTTGGATTCAGTCCCTAGTACAACATAAACTAGGCATAGTGGTGCATGCCTATAATCCCAGCACTAGAGAGGTAGATGCAGAAGTCCAAAGCCTCACCCCAGAATAGTTGCTTTTCAAAGCTAGATCTTAATAGCTTCACCGCCTCTCCATCTTTTCCTCAGTGGCTAAAGAAGCAGAAACAGTTTAACTGAAATACATGTGAGACAGATGAATCGTGTGTTTCTGGAGTAGTTTTAGGAAGCCTTTCAATAGGGAAGAAAGGTAAATTAGGACAACATACTTTACTTTTTTTCCCCCCTTTTTTCCTTTTCCAAGAGCTTTTTGAGACAAGGTCTCCCTTCTCTAGTCCTGCTGGCTTGGAACTCATTATGTAGACCAGGTTGGCCTTGAACTCAGAGATCGGCCTGCCTCTGCCTCCCACACCACACCTGGCCACTTTTCCATTTTTAAGTTTGGTCATTACCTTAAAAATATACCTATCAGCTGGGCATGGTGGTGCAGGCCTTTAAACCTAGCACTTGGGAGGCAGAGGTAAACGGAGCTCTGTGTATTTAAGGCCAGCCTGGTCTACACAGCGAGTTCCAGGCCAACTGGAGCCACAGGGAGACCCTGTCTCAAGACCGAAAAATAAAATAAAAAAAATATCATACTTTACTGCCAGGGGAGATATGATCATGAAGGCGGGTTTTCCAGGGCAAGGCTTCTCCATTGCACTCCAGATGTGCTGACCCCTGTGATTTCATCTCAAATGTGGGACATTTAACTGCATAATTTGTGGTAGTGAGTTACTGTGTTCACACTTTCCCCTGGGGGGAAAATTCATATTTTTGGACTTACTGCTGTGCATGGTGGCATACACCTGCAATCACAGCACTTTGGAGATAAAAACAGAATGATCAGAAATTCCAGACCAGCCTCTGCTACATAGCAAGTTTGAGGCTAGCCTGGGCTAACGTATTTGGGCGGCGGCGAGTACAGCAGGAAGAAAACACCCAGGAGGCTGTGTCAGTGGACAGCTCGTTTATTGTGGCAGAAGCAAAGGTTTATATAGGAAAGTTTTGTGGGCAAAGAGGTGGGGTTGGTTTCCTGGGCAGGCAGGTAGGGGGAGGGAGGGGGCTTCTAAGGCTATGTGGCCTTTGTCCTGTCCTCTGGTCACATGATCTACAAGAGATCTGGTTAGGATTCACGGATTAGAGACTTAATAGTTTTGCTTGGGGGTTGTTGGGTAAGAGACAGCATATCTAGAATGGAGTGGGCCAGTTTCCTGCCATCCTCACTGGGAGGTCTCCAGGCTGGCAGCCATGCTCTACATTCCAGGCACTCCTGATTTATCCCAACAAACTGTCTCAAACACTCCTTTCTTCCCCCAAGAAAAATGTTCATGCCCTTTGACTAATTCCCTCCCAAAGAAATTTCCAGGTAGTCAGAATTTAATGTACAAAAGTTTTCACTTGCTGGGGATGGTGGCACATGCCTTTAATCCCAGCAATTGGAGAGGCAGAGGCAGGTGGATCAAAAAAGGTTTTCACTATAGAAATGATTGTATATCTAGAGATGGGAGCCTGATAAAGCAATTTCAGTCCATAAGATACTGGCTGTATATAGGTACTAGATGAAGCTGGAATGATGTAGGATGAAAGCTAAGGAAAAGTTCTGGAGTCTTGACAGGCTCCAGATGATGTACACATGAACCAGGTAACAGTGCCTTGACAAAGAATAGGTCTTGGTTTATTTATATTCCCAAACTACTTTTGGTTTCTTTTTTACTGAAATAGAATGCAAAGACAGGAAAACAATTGCAGCTCTCAAAGGCATCAGACGTGTCTCTAACTGAAAGACTGGAGCACCTAGAAAGACTGATCCGGAGCTCAAGGGAAGAAGAAGTTGCCTCTGAACTCCATCTTTCTGCACTGCTGGACATGGTGGACATTTGAGTAGCCTGACATAAGAAGTGTTTTTCTCTTCAGAATGAGTTCTGATTTTATTCAAATTATGTTGTTCTCAGATGCTTGATGCATGTTGGAAATGTGATTATTAATTATGTAAATAACCCAGCAGCCTCACAGCTCCGAACTCGCAGTGAGCAGCGAGCAGAGCCGGTCCTCCT
This sequence comes from Nannospalax galili, assembly GCF_000622305.1. NCBI lineage: Eukaryota > Metazoa > Chordata > Mammalia > Rodentia > Spalacidae > Nannospalax > Nannospalax galili. Next base: position 1,462,085 of record NW_008344186.1, on the reverse strand, counting down.
GGTCCACCCTTTGAGGGATCATCGTGGTTGGATCGCTCGAGGGTTAGAGCCCGACTGCTGAAGCAGCACCTGAGAAGTTTGGGCCCTGAAGTTTTTGTTCCAGAAACTTATATAGACAAGAAAGATGTTGTACAAGGCACCCAAAAGCAGACAAAATGGGAGATTGCTAGTGTGATCCAAAGGAAAATTCAGTGATTGAATCAAATAAAGCAGTGGCACAGTAAAAAAGAAAAAAAAAATATGCAAATAAACCATTTGAATCATACCGAGATCCTTTTCAGTTTTCTGAATGAAAGGCTGTATTAGTTACTTTTCTGTTGCTGTGATAAAACACCATGACCAAGGGAACTCATAAAAGGGGAGAATTTACTTAGGAATTTACAGTTTCAGAGGAATCAGGAGTCCTTCAATGTGGGTAGGCATGGTGGCAGGAAGTGGCCAGAAGAGGAAGCAGATCACTCACATCTTGAAGCAGGCACAGGAAGCAGAGCTTGACTGAAAGTCTGGCAAGGCTTAAGAACTTTAAAAACCTGTCACCAGTGACATACTTTTTCCAGAAAGGCCACACCTAAAACCTCCCAGAAAAGGCACCACCAGTTGGGGACAAAATGTCCAAATATTGCCTCTGGGAGAAGTTCTCATCCACAAAAGTCCTTTGTGATGTCTTTAATTTTCTTACTATTTTGTAATCTTAAGACTATCACCCACAAGCAAATGCTCTGATGCAGTCCAAGGTTTATATTTGTAGTAGGTGATTAATTTTCTTAACAAAATCATAGTCCCTGATGTACCATGTACTTGTCTTACCCTTCCAGTTTCTAGGACACAGGTTATGTAGCTTCCTGTACCCCCTAGATCTGTGAGTTTCCCCAGACCTGTGAGAACCCCAGCCCCAGTGTTTTGTTTTGTTTTGTTTTTCCTACCACCCCACACCCTCAGGCCTAGCTGGGGGCATGCAGCCATCACACTGACCCAACTTGGTCAATTCTAGAGAACCTCACCTGCCCTTGCAGCCATCAGCACACCTCCCAGGCATGCCTTGAGGTTGTGCTGCCAGTACATCACCCCAGAAAGACTCAGTCAAGGGTTACATTTAACACATTTTCTTGGATCCCACCTAACAGGAATCACCCCTGTCCTTCTAATCAATTATCAACAGACCTGTCTGCTAACTTGCTCCCCTAGCATCCACACAGCTCACCCTGTCACTCCAGGAACAGAATATGCAGGACACTATAAAAAGAACAAATCTATGAATCATAAGTACAGAAGAAGAAATCCAGGTCAAAGGCACAGAAAATATTTTTAACAAAGTCATAGAAGAAAACCCTGAATCTTAACAGAAACTGTTCAAGGTACAAGAGGCATAGAGAACACCACATAGGATCAAAGACCCTCCCTACATCATATAGTAGTCAAAATACTAAATGTACAGAACAAAAGATACTGAAAGCTGTGAGAAAGATCAAGTCACATATAAAGGTAGACCCATCAGAATAACCGTTGATTTTTCAATGACAATTATGAAAGCCAAAAGGGCCTGGACTGTTAAGGCATGTTTTCACCAGAGAAGACCATTCAGACAGAAAATAGCCAAAAAGAAAGCCTTTATTAGCCCACTGGCAACTAACTACACTGGGCATTCAGGTCCCAAGTGCAGCCCCAAGCCAACTTTAGGGCAAGCTTTTATACAGAAAAATCACGTGAGGGGAAACGTTTGAGTTTACAAACATTTCCATAGCTTAGGGGTGGAAAGCCCCTCTAACAATTACTATTCTGTAAGAGCAAACCAAGCATAAAACACAGAAGCCATAAATCTGAAGTTAGCAGAAACAACCAGGACCCTGCTGACGTGTTTTCTAAGCAACCAGGAGCCTGCTGATGTGTTCTCAAACTTGGTGCAGCTGAGCCCCACACCCTGGGCCAACTACCTTTTAGTTTTCAGAGGCTAGATTCAGTCTGGACTCCAATATGGCGTAGCTGTAGTCAAGAAGATCCCTTATCACAGACCTATGTCGTACAAATCATGAACACAGATACCCAGCAAAACTATCAGTTATAATCAAAGGAGAAATAAAAACTTACCATGTTTAAAACATTTAAGGAGTTTATGTTCAGGAAGCCAGCTCTACAGAGAATAATCAATGGAATACTTTGGTCTGAAGAGAAGATTAAACATTTTTAAGAAGGCACAAAGAATAAATTGACAATTCCAGAACAGGAACCACAAGAGGTCTAAGAATAAAACTACACCACCAACATAAGCATTGGTCAATAATAATAATAATGGCCTCAATTCCCCAATAAAAAGACATTTACCTGATGGAATTAGAAAACAGTCGGTCCATTGTTTTGCTGCTGCCAAGAAACATACTTTACCATCAATGAATGACCGCTGTTGGGGGACCCTGCTGCTAAGATTGTAGTCCTCCATGTCCAGATAGCCCTAAGGGGGCTTGGCACTATATGAAAGGACTTCTTTTCTCAGCAGGGGCCTCCTGCTCTCTGCCTGATGTACCTGGGAAGTGCCACCAAGCACGGATGCCTGACCTTATTTGGAACATGACCTTTGGCATAGTTACCTGCTATAAAACTACCCCTAGGTTTTTTCTATATGATAATTAGGCATTGCCCTATAGTCGGATGATAGGACCCCCCCACCACATGTAAATAAAGCATACTATGAGCACCTATCAGCTGAGACTTTGGCTGCTGGCTCCACACTATGTTTTCCCTAACCCCCACTGAATAAACGGAGCTGTATCACCGAATCTGCCTCTCCAGAAAGTCTTTTTCTGTCATGCTCACTGGCCATCCTGAACCCTTTCGTCACTTCTGCTCCCTTTGTTCTCGTGGGTCGGTGGCCAGTGGCCCACGAGGGGAGGGAGAGACCCACAGACCACCGTAGAGTACAAGGAAGTGGAAAACAAACAGAGGTAGCTCTTCCAAGATCTGACAAAATAGACTTCAGTCTAAAACTAGTCAGAAGAGATAAGGAGGATCACTTCATATAATCATTAAACACCAAGAATATTACAATCCTAAACACATATGCATCACAAACAGGGGCACTGAATTTAATAAAAGAAACTTTGTTAGATCTAATGCCACATGCTGATTGTAACACAGTGGTAGTGCGTGACTTCAGTATCCAATGGTCACCAATAGATAGATCAGACAAAAACTAAATAGAGAATCCCTGAGTAAAATAACATTATAAATCGAAATGGACCTAAGAAACATTCACAGACACAAAGCAACTCTCCACAAATTTAGTAAAATTGAACTAACTCTATCTGACCCAAAAGGAATAAAGCTAGATATAAACAAAAAATAGAAATGGGAATAGGTAGTGGCTGGAGAGATAACTCAGTGGTTAAGAGCACATACTGCTCTTCCAGAGGACCTTCAAAATGACTGTCTGGGAACCCTGTTTCCCTGGGATGACTTGGAACTCATGCTTTAGTACGTCTTGTTTTTGTATTTTTTTGGCGGGGGAATTTAAAATTGTGTGTACATGTGTGTGATGTGTATAGATATGCATATGTAGACCAAAGGACAACTTTGTGGAGTTGGTTCTTTTTTCATCCAGGCTTCCACAACAAGTGCCTATACTCACTGAACCATCTCATTGCCCCTTTAAATTTTTAAGATTGGTCTGGGGTAGTGGCTCAAGCCTTTAGTCCCAGCACTAGGGAGCAGAAGCAGGCAGATCTGAGTTCAAGGCCAGTCTGGTCTACATAGTGAGTTCCAGGCCAGCTGGGGCTACAGGGCGACCCTGTCTCAAAAAGACCCCCCCAAAAGAGAGCTTATTACTTTACACATAAAATGTCCATTTCAGTAAAATATCACTCAAGTCCTCTGTAGTTGAAAGCTCTGTCATCTAGTTTTCTCAAGACTCAGAAGTGTGAGATTCCATCTTATTCCTACTTTTCATGTTTCTACATGTAAGGACTTCCCCAGAGAGGTTTCCAGCTTCTTTCTGCTCCCAGAGAAATGTACTGACTAATTTCTTTGATGAATTTGGGAGACCAGGGATGGTCTAGTGTTCCCAGGCTTCTCTGGGTACCTTTATTTTTGGTCTTCTCATTGGTACAGTGCTCTTACATGGTGCCTGATGGATAAGCGCCATAGCCTGGAGGCTACACTTTTTCGCATGGGTCAGAAGCAGAGACATAATTGAGCCCAATTTAGGACTGACCAGTGAGTGGATGTGGGCAAAGCGGCCCTTTAAGCCTTGTCCTCCAAACCAACCTTTTAAACCTTTTAATATGTGGCAAGGCTGACATAGAAATCTGGTGCCTACCCACTTCAGTAGTATCTGAACTGGGGTAAGACGAGGTTATTGTTCTTGACTGGTCATCTAAAACTCTAATATTGCATTGAAGGAAGGTGTGTGAGTGTTCTCTGCCTCCAACTTCTCTACCCGGCTTGTGATTCATTGCCACAGCAAGGTTCATTGGGGTAGCATTCAAGGACTGGGTATAAGAAGCCATCTGGTTTGTATCCTTCAAACGAGGTCAGTGCTTCTGTGGGTTCTTGGAGCTCTATCTTTAGACCTCTGACCTCATGCCAGCAATACCTCAAGTTGGGTGACCCAGTGCTCCTCAGCTATTTGGTTGTGCTGGCACACCACGAGCTTTTCCGCCTCCTCTCCCTAGTTTCAAGGGAAAGTTAAGGCCTTTTAAAAAGTTAAGGACTTTTCCTTTTAACCTCTTTTGGAACCCCAAACTCCAGGTGCCCTGTGAATCCTCGTGTGGCTAGAGAGGCTGTTGTGGGTCAGGACTTTTTTAAAAAAATATTTACTATTTTTATTTTGTGTGTATGAGTTGTGTGTATGAGTGCACCCATGTCGTGCAATTTCGCAGAGGTCAGAAGAGGGCTTCAGATACCCCTGGAACTGGAGTTAAGGACGGTTCGTACCCACCAGGTGGGTGCTGGCAATTGAACCTGGGTTCTTTGCAAGAGCAGTCAGTGCTCTTAACCGCTGAGCCATTGCTCCAGCCCTTGTGGGTCAGGACTTTAAGGCTGCCTTGCCCATGCACCGGGACCAGAAACCATCAGAAGCCCGTGCCTGGTTTCCAAGGACGCCAGTGTGGCCCTCTCCACAACTACATCATCACGGCTTTCTCTGTCCCTGACCCGGGGCAAGGCCCCTGCCCAGTTGTGGTGCGATGCATCCTTCCACTCTCCGTGGTGGCCCCTTCCCTTACCAGGCCCTAGTGACTGCAGCTCAGCGCTGCTTTCAGGCCACCTCAGTTTCTTCGGTGCTTCTCCTGAAGCGCTCGCGGCTCCCACGGCCTTTCCTCCAGGAGTCAGCGGGGTCTTCTTTACCAACCCCGGACACATCCCACCTCCACGGGACCGCCTCGCGAAGCCGGGTGTGTGGGTCCACGGCGGTTGGAAGACCGGGACGCCACCCAGCCGCCCCACGCTCGTCCGGCCCCTAGGCCCCGCCCCTACTCCGCCGCATAGCTACTCCCCCCAGGCCCCGCCCATGTAGGCCCCTCGCGGCGTGGGGTGTCTCGCGCTCAGCCACTGTAGTCGCCGTACGTTTCCGCGTGCCCACCTCGCGGCGCTCTGATTGGCCGCCCAAGCGTCGGCCCAGGAGCGCGCCTGCGCAGTGCGCAGGGCTGTCTATCAGGCTGCTGGCTGCTGGAGGCTGAGAGAGGGGCTGACATGACTGAGGGCACGTGAGTTTCGGACCCTGAGCCTCCCTTGGGCGTTGGGGAGACACGGTGGGGTAGTGGCAGGGAAGGTGGGGGCCGTTCTGTGAGGCGGGCGGGTCGCCGCCGTAGTGGCCGCGCACGGTGGGTTGAGCCCAGCGGGCCGAAGCCTGCGGAAGGCCGCTTATCCGCCCTGGTCCGCTCAGGTGCCTGCGTCGTAGAGGGGGGCCGTATAAAACCGAGCCTGCCACCGACCTCACCCGCTGGCGGCTCCGCAATGAGATGGGCCGGCAGACGTGGACGTACTTCCAAGCGGAGGACGACCCTGGCCGCGAGCAGAACGGGCTCGAGGCCCACTCCTTGGGGCTGGACACGGTGAGTGCGGGGTTCCGCAGACGCCCTCCCCTCTGCCGGCCGGGAGTGACCACGGACCAGCCTCTCACCCGACGGCAGGGAACCTTGTTCTAGAGCTGGGGCAGGTCTGCAGTCCCAGTCCCTGGGGTGGGAGCCGCAGGAGGGCCGCGAGTTCAAGGTCTACCTGGGCAACTTAGCCAGAACTTGTCCCAGAAAAGGAAGCAGAGAAAAAGAAGGCTGGGGATGTCGTTCAGTGTGATTGAACGTTTGCCTAAGTTCAGGCACCAAAACAAAGAATGTGCTCCGTGGGCAACGCCTTTAAGCACTTTTGTATAATTTTCAGTGTATAGAGGAGTTGTGAAGATTGTTTTTATTCACAAAAAGCAATTCTTTGGCCCGATGCTCTGGTTGTGTACATCAGTGTATGAAATTCAGCCAGTCATGGAGTAGTTAGGCTAAACAGGCTTCCTTTGCGTCCTGGTTATCAGCTGGGAGGAACCCCCAGCTGTTACTGTGAGGGAGAAAGGCAGGAGTCCCAGTATCAGTTGGCTGTCAGTATGCCACCCCATGTTCTGTGATGGATTTAAGATATCTTGAAGTTTTGAAGAAATGTGAAAGTAGGTGGCTAAAAGATAAGTCATGACTACATGGGATTGCTCTTTAACTTTGCTGGGGTGATACTGTCATTAAAGATATTTCACCCAAAACTTTTAAAAGTAATTTAGATTTTGACTAGTTTGACTTGGCCTGTGAATGAGGGTTCTTCAGGGCAGCAGGCACCCTCAGCTCTCACCTTCTTCTCCCTTTACAGAGGAGTTACTTTAAGGACTTGCCTAAAGCTCACACTGCCTGTGAAGGGGCTCTGAATGGAGTAACATTTTACGCAGGGCTGCAGGCTGAGGATGGACACTGGGCGGGTGATTATGGAGGCCCACTCTTCCTCTTGCCAGGTAGGCTTATGCTGTCACAACTCGAGTTTAAACAAATAGAAACCTAGAAGCTCATGGGGAAAGCTCTAGAGTAGAGTTGCCTTGTGTTCCCAGTCACCCTGCAGCTGGTGCTGGGTACAGTAGTGAAGCCCAGCTAACCCAGTACAGGGTGGCAGGTACTTTGATAAGAGAAGTAAAGGGTTCCCTAGGGTCTGGGGGTTGGGGAGGCAGCCTTTGAGTCCCAGTGCAAGATGGAAAGGACATTTTAGGTAGAAGGCCCATCCTGTGCTGCAGCACTGTAGGTAGGCAGGGCGGTGGGTGAGGAGCTGATATCCATACATGTGCAATGTGAGCACTGTCATATCACATGGGCTCCGCAGGCCCTGACCTGTGTTGTTGCTGGTTTTCCCTGAACCGTGTTTTCTAAGCCGATTAGACCTAGAAGGAATGGCTTTCCTGGGCTTATTTGCATGGGAAGGAGAGTCACACGGCAGTGTGTCAAGGTGGGGTTCTCAGGAAGAGGGCTTGGGCTTAGTGTTGAGTACTCGCTCCTAGTGAAGAACCCTGTTCTTGTCACACAGGCCTCCTGATTACGTGCCATGTGTCACACATCCCTTTGCCAGCTGGATACAGAGAGGAGATGGTGCGGTACCTGCGATCAGTGCAGCTCCCTGACGGCGGCTGGGGCCTGTGAGTGTGCCCAATTGCACACATGTACATGTGTGTGCTTGTGCATGTTTTTATGTAGGTAATGCTCAGATTTCCAGGTAGTTGTTGACAAGTGGGATGTCTGCAGCCATGGATCTGGGATGGGAGAGAGCCTGACAGGAGAGTAGGCTGGCATCTATGTGCAGCCTGGGCCTTCGCTCCACCCCTGGTGTTGAGAATAGGTTTCATGGTTGGTGAGGAACCTCTTGAGATCCCCATGCCAAGTTAAAGCCATCATGTTTTAAAATTATGGCGGTAGCAGAGATGGCTGCAAGTGTAGTGGGCCCCCATGGCCCCATCTCTTCCTAATGTGGCACACACTTTGGGAACAGTGCTCTCGTCTGTAGTGAGTGGACTGTCCTTGGAGCCACGTGGGAAGTGAGCAGGGGGCAGGCAGGGCAGGTCCTGCCTAGGTGGGTTTAGAGCCTTCGGATGTCTCCTGAGAGGTGAATAAATTGCCTGGGAGTACCTGCATTGTGCTTCTGTGTTGTGTTGATAGGAGGTATTCTAGAATTTTTTCCAGGCAGATTTCACTGCCAGTATTGTTATATTTCTTAGAAATAGTGACAGGCCATTTTCCCACCAGTCTCATGCTTCCATTAGGCACATTGAAGACAAGTCCACAGTGTTTGGGACTGCCCTCAGCTATGTAGCTCTCAGAATCCTGGGTATTGGACCCGATGATCCTGACCTTGTTCGTGCTCGGACCATTCTTCACAAGAAAGGTAGACCCTGTATAGCATGTGGGTTTGTATCATATTGGTGTAATGAGCTCTTGCAGATGAGAATCAGTAAGATATACCTCCAGTTGAAACACTGGGGAAAATATATGAATGGGTAGAAACTGTTAAGCGGTTTAATTAATTAATTTATTTTGTGTATGTATGTGTATGATGGGGCAGGGGTGGGGCTTATGCATGGTAATACACTTGTGAAGGCTAGAAGACAACTTTGTGGAGTTGATTCTCTCCTTCTACCTTTACGTGGGTTCCAGGGATCAAAGTTAGGTCACCAGGCTTGCATGGCAAGGGCCTTTACTCACTGAGCCATCTTGTCGGCCCAGCTGTTTAAATTTTTTAAAAGCACTTTGGGTGTGTGTTTGTTTGCTTTTTGAGAAAGACTGTCATGTAGCCCAGGCTGGCCTTGAACTTACCCTGTAGTTATGTAGGACTTTGAACTCCTTATCCTTCTGCCACATCCTCCTGAGTGCTAGGGTTATAGGTGTAGGCCACCATGCATGGTTTATATGTCGCTGGGGGGCTTTGTGCCTGTTAGGCAGGCACTCTACCAATTAAGCTACATCTCCAAGCCCAAAACAATCTGATATTCTGCTTCTTTCATGAATTAGTAAAGATGTAATGTTTGTGAGACAGTCCATAAAGTCTGCCTTCTAGAGGCAGCCCAACCACAGGTCAGTAGCCCCAGTGAGGGTTCTGCTTGTCCCCATACTTGCCATCCATGGAACCTGAATACAGCTACCTCTCTTCGCCTGTAGGCTTTAAAGGCAGACTCATGACTCCCACTGCTCTTAAAAGAAAGCACAACTTACATTGCTGTTCTGCATTGCCTGGCCTGGTCCCACCTACATCCTACCTCCCCTTACATCCACTTCTTTCTTCTTGTCTTTCTCTTTGCTCCATGCTCAAGGGCCTCCTTTCAGCTCCTCAAAGCCCTTTCCTACCTTGTGACTCCCATGCCCTGTATCTCTCCACTTTCTACCTTCACCTTGGTGTCCTGGATATTCCTCTTTGCACTCTACAGTAATCTTAAATTTTACTCCTTCAGGATTTCTTCCTGACTTCCCAGGCTAGATGAAGTGTCCTGTATACATAATGAAATTCTGCAATCTTCAAATGTTTCTCACTGTTGTGATTAAGTTACCGTCAGCCTCTGGTGTCATTGATCCTGCACTCAGTAGGTTTCTGTCTGTTTCCCTGTGACTCTTCTGGTGCCTGCCTGGAGGAGGAATGTGTTTGGACTATACTTCAACTAGTAGCTTTCTAGGTCTTTTTGACTTTGACACACTTGGGTTTAGGACAGAACACATAAAATATGTGCCAGTCAGTGTTGCCATATGCTGTGCAAAAAACTAACAATTGCTCCAGGGTTGGGGAGGTGTTCTAAATGTGGGGCCACCATATGGGTTAGACTGTCTTGAAGTTACTTATCTGTTCCAGACTGTCTGCTAAATGGGAATATACAAATGGGCAGCTTGGGCTTGGTTGGAGAAAGAGAACTGTCTTCTCATTCTGTTTTTCTCCAGGCACATGTAGACACAGGCTACCATGTATATCTGAGCCCCTCCCTCCCTGAGCATGAGGTATCCCTGAAGCTTCTGAGGCAACTGCCTTCCTGTATTCTTTAGGGGCTGCTGCGGTCTCCAAACCCCTTCGTCTTGGGGAAAGGAACAGAGGTCCGTGGCGATGGGGGTTGAGGAGGGGAAAGTGCGCTGCCCGCCTGTTTTGCCAGCCCTTCTCTCCGAGGACAATCAGACACGGCAGGGAGTCTGTCAAGCAGCAGAAACTCGTTTATTATTAAGGCTGAACAGTATTTAAAGGCAAAAACCACAAGCATAGCATAGGCAGGGAGGCCGGCATCCAATCAGCTCAGAGGTCACGTATTAGTGCACAGGCCCTTCTCATAGCATAACTCAGTGTTCACGAGGTGATCATGCGTCCTTCACTGGCTGAGCTTCAATCAGTATTACTTCTTCTTATTGTTGCGTGCCAAGCTGGCCAGCTGGCTCTGCCTTCACCTAAGCTGCTCAGCACCATCTTGTTACCATACCTCCACAGGGGCAAGGACTGTAAACAGCTCTTTTGGGAATGGACATACTTAGTTCTGGCTGCTTTTTTTACCCAGGGGTTATGGTGTTCCGGGAGGCTGTGGAACCTGCTTCTCACATGGGCATAGCAGGACCCATGTCAGGCTGACCCTCATTTCACTGCAAGAAGGGGCACAGGTGATAGCTGTAGGCCAATTTTCCAAGGTAGTGGTAGTTGATTTGGGCTTGTCTCTTTCCAGGTGGTGCAGTGGCCATCCCCTCCTGGGGGAAGTTCTGGTTGGCCATCCTGAATGTTTATAGCTGGGAAGGACTCAACACTCTGTTCCCTGAGATGTGGTATGCCTGCCCTCTGCCTAGTACTCTGCCTTCCCTAGTAGATGATGGGACCTAAGGGAGTGGCTTAGGCTGTGGCCAGGAGCCCTTGGTGCACTAGAGCCTACAGATATATGGAAAGGGGATCCTCTTTTAGGCAGGAAGGAGTTACCGGTGGACCCAGCTGCAGGTTGTGTAATTACAGAACCCATTGTGTTGGCGCAGTGGGGAGCTTGGGCTTTATGGGGATAGAAACAGATAACACTTAGTAATTATGAGACATTTTGAGCACATATGGTAGTAGAGGAAAGAGCTTCCTCTTTCTTCCCTACCACAGTCAGGTTATCCCCATATCTCTCCTTCTGTTCATCTGATTTCTGTGGGATTCCCCTGGAACTGGAGTTAGGGACTGTTTTAGCTGCCATATAAGGGCCAGGAATCGAACCCGGGTCTTCTGCAAGAGCAGCCAGTGCTCTTAGCTACTGAGCCATCTCTCCAGCCCCAATAATTAGATAATTTTTTTAAAGTAAACTTTAATTTTGGGATGCTTTTCTATTTCCAGAGTATTTGTAGGAAGTCCATAGTGTTTTTTGTTTGTTTTTATTTTATGTATATGCGTGTATTGCCTGCATGTAGGTAAATGCACCCGTGTCATGCAATACCCGGGGAGGTCAAAAGAGGCTGTTGGAGCCTCTGGGACTGGAGTTACAGACAGTTACTAGCTGCCATGTGCTGGGATTTGAACCCCAGTCTTCTGCAAGAACAACCAGTGTTCTTAACTGCTGAGCCATCTCTCCAGCCCGGTAGTCCATAGTGTTTTGTAGACTCTTTTTCACCTTGTTTAGAGTTACTGTGGTACACTTGTTGGCTCAAGAGACCAATCATGTGACTTTAGACTGCAGAATGCACAGACGGGAATATACACACAGTAGCATTTGTGTCCATGCTTAGGAGGGCAAAAGGCCTCAGGGCTGTCAGTAATACAGACTTATGTCCTCTTGTCCCACTGATACATGCTTGCCCCCTAGGCTGTTTCCTGAATGGGTGCCCGCACACCCCTCCACTCTCTGGTGTCACTGCCGGCAGGTCTATCTGCCTATGAGCTACTGCTATGCCACTCGGCTAAGTGCCTCAGAGGACCCACTGGTTCAGAGCCTCCGCCAGGTAAGCCTTATGATTTCTAGGTACCTTGTAAGGAAATGGCACACAGCCTTTAGGCTTGAGCCTTTGGAGCTTAACTGTGCATCTTAGCTCACTGGGGTCCTGAGGAAACTTTGCCTTCTCTCCTATTAACAAACAGTAAACTGCCCAGAGGTACCTTTGTTGTGGAATAGTCACCTGCCTTTGCCCAGTGTCCCAACAGGACTTGGAGAGTTCACAAGCTACAGGGCATGGACACCCAACCCCTGAGCAGTCCTAACCCACATTTGTAGTTATGTCCTTGGGAAATAGCCCTGAGATGGAGTTTGGGTACAGGATATACACTTGGGCTCTCAACGCTAGAGCAGTTCCTTAGATTGTCTCCAATGTAGTTGAGATGACTGGGCTTCACACCCTGTAGTAGTGATTCACTGGGTGTTTCCTATCCCTGAGAAAGTATATGGCCCAGAGCCCTGAGAGCTGGAGGCTGGAGACAGCTCCTGGTTAGAGTTAGGTCATCTTCTGTGTCTGGGAGGTGTGTCTTTTTCCTCTGCAGATACTTAGACATCCCCTGCCCTTTAGGAGCTCTATGTGGAAGACTATGCCAGCATCGATTGGCCAGCACAGAAGAACAATGTGTCCCCTGATGAGCTGTACACACCACATAGCTGGTTGCTGCGTGTGGTGTATGGTGGGTACCTCCGGAGGTCAGGGAGAGCCTGAGTGCACAGTCAGTGTTACTCAGCTCTCCATTAGTTCATTCACTGCTCACTCTGTCAATGTAATGAATGACTTCTGTGCTGGGCCCTGGAGTAGGAGCTGGGAAGACCTTGTCCTGGTCCCCAGCAATGACCAGCTGTTCTCAGGAGAGACCCCCTCAACATACCTAGGCAGGGCAGGGCAGACCATAATGGGAGGTATGAAGCAGCCCTCCCTAGATAGGAAGGAGGAGGCACAGATAAGGCAGGGTGAATGGAAGGAAGGAGGCCAGGGGAATAGAAAGGCCCAGATGTGGAGCCCATCCCTGTTTGAAGGACAGGAGCATAGCCTGCACAGGAATCCCAGGAGTCCCCCCATGTTGCCAGATGCCCGCTGATGCCTTCTGCTGCCCTGTAGGACTCCTCAACCTGTATGAGCGTTTCCACAGTACCAGCTTGCGGAAGCATGCCATCCAGACACTGTATGACCATATCGTAGCTGATGACCGTTTCACCAAGAGCATCAGCATCGGCCCGGTCAGTACCCCCATCTCCTGGTGCTTGGAGCTGCTCTGGGAGCAGTGAGACCCCTATCAGGTACCCCCAGGAGCTAGACTGTGGAACTAGGAATGAGGCAGGTTTATTTCCTAGATCCTGGCATACCTCTATTTGGGTCAAGGCCTGGTTTCAGATATTTGAAGCACTCCTGTCCTAGTCTCTTGGCTCAGTGATGCTGCCTTCCTCCTACCTCCCTATCTGACTCTTGACTACATGTCTGAATACCACCTGAATGACATTTCCTGAGTTTTCTGGCCAGCTGGGCAGGGTGCTTTTTCTCTCATGACCCCCCCTCACAGATCCCACCCTAGATAATCTATTTTCTGTCCCTTATACAGAGTTTAGAGGTGCACAAGGGTGCAGTGGAAGTATCCAGGCCCTCAGATTGCATTTCTAGTCTCTCCTAGAGACTAGATTCTGCTCTACTTCCTGGCTCTGGCCATCTGTACACATTCTCAGGGACCTCATGCTTCTGGCTGATTGGTCAGGGCATACTACCTAGAGCAAGTGGACTGGGTAGAGACCCAGCAAGGAAGCTGTTCTCATAGATGGGGAACAACTGGGTACCAGGATGTATAGTAACCGGTAGTATTGGTTACTATACTGTGGTGAGTTGCCCTATGGATTCTTTGGACAAGCACAACTAGCACTGAACTTCCTCCTCCTTCCCTATGGACTCTTGGTCCTTCTTCAGTCCCTTCACACCCTAAGCTGGCTCAGGATTTTAACTGACAAATTAACCTCAGTCTGAGTCTACATGACTGTGTAGAAGAGCACTTAGGAAACACCTGTTAGGTGGTGACCTGACCTGAGGTGAGGAAGCACAAGTCCTGATAGCCACATCTCCTACAGATCTCAAAAACCATCAATATGCTTGTGCGCTGGACTGTGGATGGGCCTGCCTCCCCTGCCTTCCAGGAGCATGTCTCTAGGATCCCAGATTACCTCTGGTGAGTGTGGCTAGGTGGTGGCTGGGATGTGGTGCTGAGTACTGACTGTAGACATGCAGCTCTGATGCTGGGCCCCTATACCTCATCCACTTAGGGATGTCAGGGTGCCAGGTATCTGAGAATAATTTCTGAAAACAGGAGCAGTGCCAGTGAGATTGACTTTGGGAAGATTTGCTACCTAGCAGGAACTTTTTTTTTTTTTTAATTAGAAGAAGCATTTCATTACAACAGCATTAACCTATTCAATAACATTTTTCTGAGCTAGGGTACATCTCTTTCAAAATTGGCTGTACATTTTTAGGTTTACAGATGAATTATTACGCTTATACAATCTTTTACTCATTATAAACTCTATAAGACATAAAATTAAATGAGGTTTTAACGTTTAAAAAAGATCTCCACTTCGTTGTTAAAATAGTTTCATACAGAAAAATTCATTTTAAGGCAATTGACATTGAGACGTTTTCACATGCATTTCTAATCTCTCTATATATATGACTATTACTGGTCACAATCGCTTACTTTCTGAGTTACTTGGCATCTGAGTATGAATAT
>NW_008344186.1:1420136-1447050 GCF_000622305.1 Nannospalax galili | reverse complement strand
GGCCCCTTTAATCTTTGGTTATACTTCCCTTTTGGGTGTTTAAGGACATACAATTGGACCAGATAAACTGATTTGTTTTTACTCTTGAGGTCGTTTGAGGATCTGTTCCTCAGGGGTCCCATGGGCTTGGGAGGAGCCCCTGGCTCCTTCCATCTATGTGAAGATAAGTCAAAGGTCCTAGCAGGAACTTTTGAGTGATTCCAAAAGGCAGAGCTAGGAAACCCGGGGTCAGGCTCAGATTGGTGTGAGGAAAGCCTGTGGACAAGAGGCTTATTAGCCCTGGACTGTGTGAGGGTAATCACAGAGACCACAGCAAGAAGCACTGCACTCAAAAGCTATCTTCCTCTGGCAGTGTGGTGCATGATAAAGACATCAAGGTAGACCTGGCTGTAGAGGCTTCTACTTCTGGCACAAGCCAGTGCCCCCTGAATAAGGTGCTGTCTTGTCTCCTGCTGAGTGTAAGCCTTATACTCTTGAACAGCATGGAGACTGGCATCAGTGCTTGGAGGAGATGAGTATGGATGCTTCCAGAGGAGATCTGTATGTTCTCCTGTATATGACTCCCAGTAGGTAGCTAGAATTCCAGCTTTCTCCTTGACCCTGACATCATCTTCTCTCATCCTCATAGGCTGGGCCTGGATGGCATGAAAATGCAGGTAAGGGCTAAGGCTGCAGGCTTTCTTTGCAGCCACCTGTACTCTTCCTCTTCCTTTTTTTTTTTTTTTTTTTTTTTTTTTGAGACAGACTCTCCCTGTAACCCCAGCTTCCCTGAAACTTGCTATGTAGACCAGGCTGGCCTTGATCTCACAGAGATCTGCCTGCCTCTGCCTCTTGAGTGCTGGAACCAAAGGAATACAACCCCCAAACCTCTGGTGATAATCCTGTGGAAGCAGTGGTCTTCCTTGGCAACTTGGATGCAAACTGGGTTAGGGCTTTTGGGAGATGAACCTAAGGAATGAGTAGGCATGGTGGTACCTAGACTGGGGAGGGCCTGAGGCTCTTCTTAGAAGAGTCTACCCATTTTTTATCCTTTTAGATTCATTAAGATTTAAAAGTGACAGGCATAATGGCACATGCCTGTAAACCCCAGCACTGGATTGGTTGAGGTAGGAGAATTGTGAGTTTGAGGCCAGCCTGTGCCACATGGCAAGACCTTGTCTCAGAATAAAAAAAGAAAGAAAAGGTGACTTCCCCAATAAAATTCTGGCAGTACATGAGTAGAGGCTGAGTCACCCTCTATGTCTGTGGGTCTGTGGGACCATTGGTACCTCCTGGGGTACTTTGTTCTCTGTGGTTGGGTATGTTCTTATGTGTCCATTTGTAGCCTTTGATCAGGGTGGGCTAAACCACAACAGATCCAGACTTGGCTCAGACTCTGCAGAAGACCTCATCCTGTTGCTGTGATGGGAAAGTAGCACTGACTGGTATGGGCCTCTCCTTTGTGAGGCCACCTGGAGGCTCCTGGCAGGTCACAAGGACCTGTGTCCTCAGCTCCTAGGAAAACACTGGGTGTTGTGCCTCTACAGTCACTAGTACAGGAGGAGCCCTCCAGGTCAGACGGGTGTGGCCATAGCTGGAAATTATATGAGGAGTTCCTTTCTGTAATGTATAGTGGTAAAGGTGGTGGTGGGCAGATATATGTGGGTGCTCAAGGAAGGAGGCAGTGGTTTGCTGGAGACAGCACCTAGTGTGTGGTCAGCAACTTTCAAGGTCCTTCCAGGGCTCTGGCTGATGGGTGGACAATGGATATGCTCCTTTTTTGGAGATGTTTAGCTGGGATCTTTCGGGTCCCTAGGATCTGTGAGAGAGCTGATAGTATGTAATTTCCCTATAAGGTTGGGGGCCTAGGGTTTTTGTCAGATGTTTTAGAGGTCCCTGAACAAAACTCACTGGTGGATTTGACCACCCACTTCCTGCACTGAGACTGTTGTCCAGAGAACCAGGTTTCTAGGGTAGGATTTGAGGTGGGCCTTCTTCAGCCCATTAAGGCCCTAGTAATGTGTCAACTGAGTCCCTGCTACCTCAGGCATACTTGGAAATGGAGGCAGGGTGTTGTTTCTTGTTGCTCCGTGATAGTTCGCTGCTGTTACGAGGTGGAAGAGCCCTCAAGGGATCATACAGTCCTGGAAATATCCCGAGAGAGTTGTCATTCTGCTGAGGCCTGTGAAGGCAGGTGGGGCTCTGTTAACCACTTCTGCCTGCGCGACAGCATTCTTTCAGACCTTGTTAGCTACAAAGGTGCACAGGGGTCAGAATCTGGGATGGTATACTGTCTGGCCAAGTCTCTTTATATCCTTGCATCCTGGGAGGCAGTGGATTGGATTGCTATATATAATATCTGAATGAGATGTTTGTTATAGGGCACCAATGGATCACAGATCTGGGACACCTCATTTGCCATCCAAGCACTGTTGGAGGTATGTGGCTCTGTTTCTCCATGCAACCCCTACCTGACCTTTCTGTATGCATGGGCCACACATACATCCCGAGAGACATGGTACTGCTTACTACTGTCCTTTAAGGTTATCCTGGGGGCCATTAGCCTGGTCCCCAAACCCTTGATGATAATCCCGTGGAAGTGCTGGTCTTACCTTGGTAACTTGGATGTAAACCAAGTTAAGGCTTTGGGAAATGAGCTGAAGGAGTGAGTAGGCATGGTGGTACCTAAGCTGGGGAGGGCCTGAGGCTCTTCTTAGAACATTAGCTGCTACTTGTGCTAGAGAGAAATGAGAGTGTTTCTCTGAAGTGGGAATAAGAGTGGTGAAGTTTTGAGGATGTCTTTGGACAGCCCAAGGCCTACATCCAGTTGGTCAGTTTGCAAGAGTTGGGGCAAGATATTGGAGGACTGTCTCAACTGAGCTATCCCACTGTCTTATAGGCAGGTGCACATCACAGACCTGAGTTTTTATCCTGTCTGCAGAAGGCTCATGAATTCCTACGGCTTTCACAGGTGAGGCCTCTGCTCCTCCTTCTCTGCTTCCCCAAGCTGGCTTTCTTAGATTTTCTCTTCTCTTGCCACCTAGTTCCTTTGCACCCAGAAACCCCAGGGCAGCTTTGTCCGTGGGCTGCAGTGGCCAGTCACCAACTGGTGGTTTCTGTTCTTTGTGCTAGAACAACTATGTCCAGCGGTCCAAAGCCAGCCTGTGGCATAGTCAGGAGCTCTGTCCCTAAGCTCCACAGGCTGTTCACACCCTAGCATCTTTGAGATGTCTTAGACCAGTTGAATCACTTGACACCAGTGTAACCATCTTTCCTGACAGATCAGTGTCTCGCATTCCCACCTACCATGCCCACGTATAGCCCCCATCATGCACCACTCTCTTAGGCTGGCCTTGCACACCCTGCTGCAGATGCAGTGAATGCCTCCAGTCTTGGTCCCATTGGCATCCTCCTGCCTGGAGCCCTCATGCCCCCATCTCTCTTTGATTTCACTAGGATGCAGCTTCTTCAGGCTCCTCCAGGTGACTGATTCCCATGTCTGCTTAGGGCTGTTGGAAGTGAGTTAGCATTGCCTGTCTTCCACAGCAAGGCCTGCTTCTAGCTGTAGCCTGTGACATTCACTGAGTGATCAGGCCTTAGGAAACAGAATGAACCCCACTGCACACACAGGCCTGTTTGCTATCTTGTTGAGCTGATAGGTGCATCTCAGGAGTAGTGTGCCCATGATGCCAGGCAGGAGAGTGGTTTGTTCAGCTCTCTCTGGCTGATCCTATTATCTAGGCTGTAGGTTCCATTAGTCCCTTACTGTACTGACTATAACCAGCTTCCAGATGGCAACACAGGGCTGCAGGTGCCAACATATGTCTCTGCTTTTGCATGTGCTCCTTGCTACTATCCAGGTTCCAGACAACCTTCCTGACTATCAGAAGTATTACCGCCAGATGCGCAAGGTATGTATGGACAACCCACTCAAGCCCTAAGCTCAGCTGGTCTTTCCCTTTGAGGAGGGCTTTCTTTGTGGTTTTCAAGCTTCCTGCTCTGTAGACACCTCTTGTTGGGGGTTCCATGTTGAGGTGAAGTGAAGACAGGGTATAAAGAATTCAGAGCCAGCATTAACCTGCTTACGCTGTAAGGGCCTGCTGTTGGTGCAGGTTGTTGAATAGATGTTGACATAGCCCCTCTCTTTTCGTAGTGGGTTGTAGGGTACCTGTGCTGCTATTTAGGTCCTGGACATTCTTCCTTTGGTGAGATCTTCAGACATTCAGGGTGGGGAAAAGGTCCTAGAGGAGGAGCCCCTGTGCCAAAGCTGAGATCCATTCAGATATACCCAACTTCTATACCCCTGTGCAGTGGATGGGCCTCTGCCCTGATCTCTACAGCTTTATAACAGAGGGACACTGTAGCTCTGGATGGTTATACTCTTTTCTCTGCAGGGTGGTTTCTCCTTTAGCACGCTGGACTGTGGTTGGATTGTTGCTGATTGCACAGCTGAGGCTTTGAAGTCTGTGCTGCTCTTGCAGAAGCAGTGTCCTTCTGTCACCGAGCACATCCCCCAAGAGCGGCTCTGTGATGCTGTGGCTGTGGTGAGTGTCCCACCCCAAGCGTACCTTCACTTCTATGATTCTGCTAAGGCCAGGCTATAGGAGCCCACCTTCAGACAGCATCAGAGTTTGGAAGTCTATGAACCCTGGGCTAGACCCTTGGTGCTTTGATTGGCTATGTGCACAGGGCTCTGTGCTGTAAGAGATGGTGCCTGGCCAGTAGCTGGAAGCTCCAGTGAATCTGTGTGGTCCCTGAGGCTTCTTTTGGCTTTGGCAGCTCAAGGCATTGCCCACATCTGTGCTGAGATTCCTGCAGGTCTCATTTGGAAGAGTTGGTGGTCTCTGCTGGATAGCCAAAGGGAGGTTGAGAACTTGTTTTCATTTTTGTGCAGAGTCCTTGTAGTGTATCTGGTTCTAGTGTATATTTTACCATGGAGATCTGCATTGGTCTAGCAGTGACAGTGACATATATGTGCATTAGAGTGTGACTCCAGATGTTGTGTAAAGCCCTGACTGCTGTGGCTACAGCAGCTGTATTGGGCACCCAAGGGCTCAACATGAAAACTGGCTTCACATCCCTTATTACTGTTCTATTGGTCATCAGCCTGTGGAACCTCTGGAAAGCTTCGCTATAACCTGTGTGCTTAGTTCTCAGGGTTTCCTCTCTTGTTTCAGTTGTTGAGCATGCAGAATTCCGATGGAGGGTTTGCCACCTATGAGACTAAGCGTGGAGGGCACTTGCTGGAGCTGCTGAATCCGTCAGAGGTCTTCGGTAAGTGTGTTGGCTAGCAGCATGGTCTATAGGTTAAGCCTTACATGTTGGCAGGTCCATGTAGAGCCATTCATGAGCCTCAGAGTGGTGGAGTTTGTATTGTTGATGAACAGCTGTAATTCAGTCTTAGACAATGGGAAACTTGGGTTGCGTTTGTACTCTTTTTGCCTTAGAATGGGCCAGCTCCTGCTTATTCACAGGACCTTGTGCTGTGTGGAGGCCTCTATATACCCTGAGTATGCTCCGTGAGTCCCAGCATCTGTAAGGGCTTGTGTCAAGGGCTGCTGGGCCATGGCTGCACATTGCCAGTAAGGTTCTGGTCTGTCAGGGCAGGTTCTTTCTGCACTGACTCTGGCACCTGCTGTACCCTTCCTTCTTAGTGTCTGATTAATTTTATTCCTTGACCGGTCAAACATGTTTTTAGGGGGTATAGTCCAGCTGACTCGTGTATGTCTTGGCACCATCCAGTCTCACCCTGTGTAGCATGTAGCATAGGTGTGCAGGCTTCAGTCTACCCATTGTGACCATGGATCCTGGCTTGGTCTCAGGTAGCATCTGAGTTCAGGTTCTGCACACTGTAACACTCTTGCTCACCGCATTCTGGTCTGAATTGTAGGGCCAGGGCTACCTAGGACTGAGACTTCTGTCCTTCTTTCCCTTTCTAGGAGATATCATGATTGACTACTCATACGTAGAGTGCACCTCAGCTGTGATGCAGGCGCTGAGGCATTTCCATGAACACTGCCCAGATCATAGGGCAGCTGAGATCAGGTAAGGAAGGTGAGACCCAGGATTTCTTGCCATGTAGCCACTGTCACTGAACAGGGCTACAACGTAGCTAATACAGGCTTTGGTTTCCGCAGCAGGGCAACTGGAGAGAGTGGCTAGAGTAAACATGGGAGCAGTTGCAATGGGTTATTTTTTGGTTTTTTTTTTTTTTTTTTTTTTTTGGTCTTTTTGAGACAAGGTCTCCCTGTAGCTCCAGCTGGCCTGGAACTCTTATGGTAGAGCAGGCTGGCCTCGAACTCACAGAGATCCGCCTGCCTCTGCCTCCCAAGTGCTGAGATTAAAGGCGTGCACAGCAAGCCCAGCTTCAATGAGTTATTTTTCATATTGGATATTCTTGAGCATGTTTTTTTTTAAGTGGGGAGAAGGGGAGGCCATGGAGGTGAGGTACGGGGCTGGCCGACCCCACCGGAGCCCAAGTGCACCTGTGCTGGGGTGGGGGCCGCCGCCCCACCTTGAACATGTTTTTAAATGGACAACATAAGTAGCTTCGCCATTGGTGTCCAAGTATATTGACAGGCAGCAAATGGTCAGAAAAGCTTGGAATTGTCATATGGGGACATGGCCATCACCTGATTTACATCCACCTCTCTCATCCCCCATGAAGAGATCACACTCCTGCCATCCTGCACTCTAAATCATGAGTTACTAATACTTACTTTGAACCTACCCGTGTAGAATCCCAGTGTAGACACATGCTGGCTGACCTCTTGTACTCTGGTACATGTGAGCTTGGGACTATTTTGATTTAGAGGAACTACTAACACAATACTCCATTTTTCCCTCTGATTCTTTTTTTTTTTTTTTTTTTCAACGTGTATGTGTGTTTTGCCTGCATGTGTGTTAAGTGTACCACATGCTTGATATGTATACAGAGGTCAGAAGAGGGCATCAGAGCTCCTGGAACTGAAGTTATAGATGGTTTTTAGCTGCCATGTGGGTGAACCTGGGTCCTCTGCAAGAACAGCCAGTGCTCTTTACCAGTGAGCCATCTCTCCAGCCCCTTCCTCTGCTTCTTACATTCTTTTGGTGTCCCTGCTTTTGTGATGTTACTTGAGTCTTGGGCAGGTTGGTATAGATGTTTATTTTTCTCCATCTATGATTGAGTATTGGGCCAGTGTGTCATAGCAACAGTTACTTTGTCTCAGGATTTTGACTGGTTATGAGTCTTTATGATATACCTCCCATTATAAAAGCTTCCTTCCAGCTGGGCATGGTGGTAGACACCCCTAATTACAATACTTGGGAGGCAGAGGCAGGTGGATAGCTGTGATTGAGGCCAACCTGGTTTACATAACAGGCCAGCTGGGGCTACAGGGAGATCCTGTCTTCCAAAACAAAACCAAAAACCCCAAAAAGCTTCCTCTCATGACTGACTAAGGCTGACAGCAGTAGTAATGTATTGGAATAAACTCAAATGTTTAGAAGGCATTTTGGTAGGCATATCACACCTATTTATAAAAGAATAGCAATAGGGGCTGGAGAGATGGCTCAGTGGTTAAGAGCGCTGACTGCTCTTGCAGAGGACCCGGGTTCAATTCCCAGCACCCACATGGCAGCTATGAACCATCCTTAACTCCAGTTCCAGGGGAATCCGAAGCCCTCTTCTGACCTCCGCAGTAATGCACGACATGGGTGCACTCACATACATGCAGGCAATACACTCATACACATAAATAAAAATAATAAAATATTTAAAAATAAATAAAAGAATAGCAATAGCCTCCCCATTGGGGCCTATGGTTTCCCCAGCCATGGGCTTTTTGCCTTGGCTTACAGTACCAAATGTGAGTTTCTTCCTTGGAGTGGGCCTGAAATCCAATCAGAAAGCATTTGATTGCATCCATTGCAGTTGTGTCACTATTTGTAGCAGTAGGACCATCTTGGCCAATATGCTTGTATTGTAGCAAGCAGGGTCCATAGCTGAGCAGGACTTTTGGTGATCACTCTCCCCCAATAGCTTGCAGGCTATCTTCTAGTATTAACAAAAGCCAGCTAGCAGGGAAAGAGTTTCCTTCCAGTTTAGTCTCAGCCCGATTTCTTCATATCGTTCAGCCAAAGCCTGTGGTGTCTTTAGTAGTAGAGACTTAACATCAAGTTTTGGTATGCAACCAATAGTAGTAGCAGTAGCCTTATGGTTTGTGGGGCCTCAGGCTTCCCTGGGCAACAACTAGCACTGAAAAAAAATTTGGTCGTTTTTGAGACAGGGTCTCCCAGTAGCCCCAGCTGTCCTGGAACTTAATACTGTGTAGAGCAGGCTGGGCCCAAACTGACAGAGATCCACCTGCCTCTGCCTCTCAAGTGCTGGGATTAAAGGCGTGCACCACCATGCCTGGCTTGCATTGAGATTTTCATTCAGCAACCTAATAGCTTCTGGAATGCCCGGTCCCATTTACGTGGGGTATTTTGTTTAAATTCCTTAACTCTAAAGCTGGGTGTGGTGGCGCACTCCTTTAATCCCAGCACTTGGGAGGCAGAGGCAGGTGGATCTCTGTGAGTTCGAGGCCAGCCTGGTCAACATAGTGAGTTCCAGGCCTTATTTTGATATATCACAGTGAAAGATTTATCGTCCTCTTTTTTTTTTTTTTTTTTTTTTTTTTTTTAAAAAAAAAAAAAAAAAAAAAAAAAATTCCTTTACTCTGTCTTTACAGTTTTTTTGTTTTGTTTTGTTTCTTTTTATTTTAATGTGTTTTCAAATCTCTAAGACACTAAAGTGTTAGCATTATATAAGGAGATTTTTTTTTTATAGTGGATAGGCAGGATCTCAGAAGGCCCACCATTATTCATTTTAAGTAAATGTCAGTTGGTTTAGATGGCTAAGAGGCTACTAAAAAAAAATGTCGGTAAGGTCCAATACAGCACAAAAATATCTCACTGTATCAATAGTTTTGTCAAGAAAGCATTGAGGATAGCAGCATGGTTGGGAGACATTATTCCCTTTAGTTGTCCATAATCTACTGTCATCTTCCATGAACCGTCTAGCCGCCTCAGCCTGGAGTACTGTTGTTGCTATGGGGCAGCTGTGCATCTCTTCATCCTTGATAGTCTCTGTAGGGCTGACTTGCATGGCTTAGCCTGGCTGAGGCCCAAGAGCTTCATTCAAGACTGCTCTTGGAGTTGGATCCCCAGTTCTGACAGACTCTGGACCAGTACTCTGTTCCTTTTCTGTCAGCCATACTTGGCTGCTGAAAGGGCTCTAGGCTATGCTAGCAATGTCTACCCCTACTATACTTCCTTTCAGGGCAGAAATGTATAGTGTATGTTCTGGGAGAATAATTCTCCACCCCTAGGATAAGCTTTTTGTATGTGTGCTTGTATTGGTGTACACATTTGTGGTAGTGTATGTGTGCATAATGTGTGTGGAGGTCCAAGGACAATCTTTAGTGTCAGTTCTCGGGTGCCTTCACCTTTTGTTTAAGACAGGGTCTGTCACTGGTTTGGAACTTCAGCGTGTATGTTAGGCTGGCTAGTCAGTGAACTTCCAGAGGTCCTTGTCCCCACTTCCACCTCACATTACTGGGATTATAAACGTCACCGAGTCCGGCTTTTTACATAGGTTCTAGGGGTGTAAACTCAGGTTTTCTTGCCTTTAGGCAAGTACTTTACTAACTGAACAGTCTCTCCAGCCAAAGCGTAATCTTTTTTTAAATTTTGTATTGTTTATCATTTACGTCTTGTCTGAGCTAGCATTCAGGCTTTAAAGTATTCCAGAAGTATAGCATTTTTATGTTGTTTTGTGTGTGTGCACATGTTCGTGTGTGTGTTTGTGTGTGTGTGTCTAGGGCAGAGGTCAGTGTGGTGTATCTTCCTCAATTGCTGTCCACATTACTTTTTGAGATATGGTCTCTCACTGAACCTGGATGGAGTTCAGAGATTCAGCTAGACTGACCAGATAGCCTCCTGTTTCCACTCTCCCATCACTGGGATTACAGGCATGCACTATCACATGCCTTTTTTATGTGGATACTGGGCATTGAACTCACATCCTTATGCTTACAAAGCAAGTGCTTTATTGACTGAGCCATTTCCCCAGATCCCTAGCTTTTTTTTCCCTAGAAATTCTGGCTTGACACAAATCTTGTCATATTTGCCTTTGAGTGACTTGGACTGATCCCTTTGTCAGCTTTGCTTTTGTTGAGCCCCTCTTGTTTATTTTATAAACCTGATTTAGATGTAGATTAAATTCATTTAGATTAGATCTGCCAGAGCTTTTCCTACCTCACAAAGATTATATACTGTCATGGGCCTCAGTAAAGCCATTTAAGTCTCACATTAGTCCCAAGGGTCCCTGCTGAATCAACCTCTCTTTTTAGTTCTCTTGTGAACACAGTTCTATTAGGCCTGGTGAGTTGGGTATCAAACATCACTTCTCTCATGCTTATGTCCTTCAGTAATTTCTGTCCCTCCTCTATTACCTTTTAGTCCCTGATATTTATGGGGATCTCAGCTGATGATAACCAAGTGTGCCTAATGGTTCATATAAGCTAGTCTGTCAGGCTTTATTCTCACACTGTGTAGTCTGTCTCAAGCAAGGATGGATAGCTATTTATTTTTTTGTTTTTAGAGCATTCAGACTGATTCCATTTACCTCCATGAAACAGCAAGCCAATACCTCCATCTTACCCTCCAAAGCTAAATCAAAGGCTTATGTAGAGGATGGTGTCCACATGTCTTTCTTGTAATTTCTTTCTTACATGGGCATGTTCCTTCTGGGTACACACCTAGGTTCAGTTGTATGTCTTATTGCTTACAGTAAAGGCCATTTAATAGTCGCCATAGCCTGCTTATGATTCTGTCCTATGTGTGTTCAAAAAAAAAAGGGGGATTGTAATGTATTCTCTGATTTGTTACCGTTTGGGGGGCCTCCTCATATTTTTGTGGACACAAGCTACTCAATACCAAGTAAAGAAAATGGCTACCCTGAGACTCTCCTCAAGGATGATCCATTCTCACATGGCTTGGTTTTTGGTTTCATGTCCTATTTCCCATTGTAGGGAGCATGTTATTATAGGAAGGAAGCATACCCTCCCATATCACATGGGGGAAGATAACCACAGTTGCCCCTTTCGATGTTCCATTCTCATATGGATCAGACTTCATTGTATGTCTCAGTATCCATTGCAGGGACCATGTAACCTATTCCTTCCCAAATATTCTTTGATGCTGTTGGTCCCTGTTTAGGTGCCAGTTGTGTTGTGTAACTTTTCCTAGGCAGATATGAACAAATGTTTGTTTACCACTGATGACATACCAAAGAAATGCCATCTAAGTCTAGTTTAGTGACCCAATAAGTTTATGTATATAGTACTATTCGTGGGGAGATGTGAACAAATGTCTGCTCACCCCAGATAGGGAAGCAACAACACACCAAAATAAGGATACTACTAATGTCCAACTTGGTGATCCAGTGAGTTTTATTAGGATTACTTACAGGAGTATAGAACTGACTCAAAGACCATTGCATCTCCAGAAGCCCACCCCAACATACTGCCCAGCCTGTAGGCAGCTCAACAGGTTGGAGAGTATCCTTTCCAGGTACCTCAGTTGGTCCATGCCTCTTCCAGGCAGCTTGACTTCTCTGAGTGTCTCCCAGTAGTCTTATGACAGAGGGGCCTAGCAAACCTGATCAATTTCAGGGACTTCCTGAAGCTATTCAGTTGTTTACTTCCTGAACTTAATGATCTCTGCAGGAGGCAATGTTTCACCTACTCTCAAAACATCAGAGGAAACCACTACTCACCACTTACAGTTCCACATATAGGAGCTTATTCTAATGTTTTATGGACTTTTGGATTTTCTTTGTAGGCAGTCATATTAACTTGCAAGTGGCATGTTTTTATGCTTAGTCCTTAGTCCTGTTGCAGGAAAGATCAGGCAGGTGTCGTGTACAGAAAGCAGGTATTTTATCTAGGCTGCAGTTTGGCCCAGAGAGACTCTTGTCTCAAAGTTCTGGGCCCTCAAAGGGAAGTAGCACATATCTTTTATACCTTAGGCAGTGAATTACAATGAGAAGGAAGCTTATGTATAGTCTCAAAATTAAGCAAATTATTTTAAATTTAGAAAGAAAACAAATTTTAAAAAAGTCTTCTGTCTGAAAATCATTGCAGAAGTCTCCATCTGAGACAAACAGAATTGAGGAAGTTTCATCAGAACACAAGGCAGGTGGGTCTAGCTACCTGTTATCACTCCAACCATAAACTTGTCAGCTGAAATTTGCTGACAGAGACAAAGGGAGAAAACAAGGATTAAAATTCTTATTTTCCAAATGTGGGGCACCTATTCTTCTATAAATAAACTCCTACCCTATACTTTGCTAAAAAAATAATAAAATATTTTTTTAAAAAGAGGAAAAAACCTCATTTTCCTTAAATAGTCCATTTAGCTATATAAGGCCTGTAGTTTTGCCTTTCTTGTTTGACTGCCTGACTGAGAGAGACCTCAAGCATTCAGCTTAGAAGTAGTAGTGATTCCATTGTTAGCATGTGTTTTTTTTTTAAATTTTATTTATTATTTTTATGTGTAGGAGTGTATTGCCTCCATGTCTATGAGTGCACTCATGTTGTGCAGTGCCGCGGAGGTCAGAAGAGGGCTTCAGATTCCCCTGGAACTGGAGTTAAGGACGGTTCGTAGCTGCCATGTGGGTGCTGGGAATCGAAACCAGGTCCTCTGCAAGAGCAGGCAGTGCTCCTAACCACTGAGCCATCTCTCTAGCCCCCCATTGTTAACATGTTTTAAAAGGTAAAACTTTCACTGTTTCTTTATTAAGGAATGTTACTTTGGGCCAGGCATGGTGGTACTTGTTTTTAATCTCAGAGTTTAAGAGGCAGAGCAGGTGAATCTCTGTGAGATCGAGGCCAGCCTGGTCTATGTAGCAAGTTCTAGGCCAGCTACGGCTACAGGGAGACCCTGTTTCAAAAAAAGAATGCTACTTGGTGGAGGTTTGGGGTGGTTATCGCTTTTTAGGTTATTGAAATTGTTTTCTCTTCCTAATCTGCAAAGGTATTTCTTCCTTAGTTTATAAATGATTATTTTTCTGCCTTTATTGAGTTAGTTATGTATCTATTTCTTTTAGAAGACTGTTTAAAACATAAAGGAAGCTTGTTAAAATTTTTTCTTTTTCTTTTCCTTTTTTGTTTGACACATAGTTAATGTGTCTTAGACTGGCCTTGAACTCTTGGTCCTCCTCCCTCTACCTCCCAAATACTGGGGTTATAGGCTTGCACCATCACACCTGACCTTGTTTATTTGTTTTTTTGAGATGGTCTTGCTATGTAACCCGAACTGGCCTTGAACTTGAGACTCCTTCTGCCTCTGTCTAAATAAAAGTGCTGGGATTATAGGCATGTTTCACCTCATAAGGCTTTATTAAGATATTTTTTTCATATGAAACCTATTTTGCAATCCTAAGTTAGTATTGGACCCATCTCTATTGTATTCAGTTCACAAGAGCCTAAAACCTACTTGTCAAGTCACACCCATTTCTTGCAATGAACTAGAATTTGCTTCTAATATTGTTTTGTAGAATTTGCTTCTGAGATTCCTAAGTATTTTTCTTCTGGTATGTTTACTTTTAAAACTATTTTAGTTTTTATTTTATGTGTATGAGTGTATTGCCCGCATGTATTATGTAAGTGTACCCCATGTCATGTAATGCCCTCAGAGGTCAGAAGAGGGCATCAGATCCCCTGGAACTGGAGTTACGGATGGTTTTTAGCTGCCATGTGGGTGCTGGGAATTGAACCTGGGTCCGCTGCAAAAGCAGCCAGTGCTCTTAACTGCTGAGCTATCTCACCAACCCCTTTAAAATAAATTTTTTAAAATTGTACTTATTTTTGTGTGTATATGTATGTGGATACACACATGACATGGTGTGTGTGTAGATCAGAGGACAGTTTATGGGAGCCAGTTCTCTCCTTCCACCATGTGCATTCCAGGGACTGAACTCAGAACTCAAGTTGTGAGGATTGACTGTAAGCTTTGCTTGCTGAACTATCTCACTTTTTTTTTTCTTTTTTATCTTTTTGAGACGGGGGTCTCCTTATAGCCCCAGGTGGTCTGGAACTCACTATGTAGTCCAGGTTGATCCTGAGCTCACAGAGATCCACTTTTTTTTTTGACTCATAGTTTCAGGACTACTTAGACACTCTGTTTCTTGAGGCAGTTTTGATAAGTTTCTTAGTAACTTGTATGTCTTGTCTGAGTTTTCAAGTGTATTACACAAAGTTTTCAAGGTTTTATTTTCTTTTTTTACTGTATGAATTTGTCATTCTTTATTGCTCATATTTACTGAACTTTCACTTTTTATGTTGGTTACTTGTAGCTAAGTGACAGTACTGCTACACACTTTCTAGCAGTGTTTGATAGTGTACTTTTTTTTTTCCCGGTCTTTATGAGACAGGGTTTCTCTGTAGGTCCAACTGGCCTGGAACTCATTGTGTAGACAAGGCTGACCTTGAATTCACATGGATCCACCTGCCTCTGTCTCTTGAGGGCTGGGATTAAAGCTGTGTGCCACCATGCCATGACAGTATACATTTATTATTCAACATCTCCATGGGTTGGGATAGGCACTCTGCAGGGTGACTTGGGCATGGGAACCAGAGGCCAGGCCACTCTTGCAGTGTGCTAGTTGTTCTTCAGAAGTAGGTGGATAGTCTTGATCCTCTGAATCAGTAATTTTCTCTCTGGGTTTTTTTTGTTTTTGTTTTAACGTAATTCTTGTATATGATTTGCTCAGACCCAGGCCATTGATGTTATTATTGTCAGTGGCTTTGATCCTTTTTGGAGCTACTTCCAACATGGACCTCATTGCTGAAGTCTGTTCTCCTTTTTTGTTTCTCTTTTTTTTTTCTTTAAAAAAATCATTTTTCTTTATTTTTATTTTGCATGTATGAGTGTTTTGTCTGCATGTAAGTGCACCAAATGCATGCAATAACTGAGACAAAGAGGGTATTGGGATGGTTGTTAGCTACCATGTGGGTGCTAGGAACCAAACCTAGGTCTTCTGCAAGAGTAGCACATACTTTTAACCACTGAGTCATCGTTCCAACCCCAGATTTGATTCTTTATAAGCTATAAGATAGTCCCATGGCTTTTTTTTTTAATATTATTTTTTGTTTATAGATTTTTTTTGTGTGTATTTCATAAGAATATCCTAAACAATCTTATTCATCTTTATTAGATTGTTTATAAACAATCCCGCATCCCAAATGGCATCCTCCCATAGTCCTCCCAACTGGAACCTATATACTCTGTCATCCCTGTTACTGTCCACTGTGTTATCAGTGCCCCCAGCCGTTACCCGGTGCTAGTCCATCCGCTGAATCTAGTCAGCCTATCTAGAGTTCCTTGTTTTAGGAAGATCAGCTCGTCCTCATCTAGCAGCAATCAGTTGCTAACATTCCTTTAGATAAGATTGGGGCCTGCTGTTTATTTTCCCATTTCTATGCTGGCTTACTGTCTGGGAGTCTCTTGGGCCACTCTGGCCAACAACTCAAAGGAAGGTATCGCCTGTCTGGCCTTGTTTCTTGTTATGTAGCCTTTAGCTATATACATGGACTCTTAGAGAATTATACTGATCACTTTAATCTTTGGTTTTACTTTCCTTTTGGGTACTTAAGACCATACAGTTGGCCCAGATTAACCAATTTATTTTTACTCTTAAGGTTGTTTGAGGATCTGTTCCTCAGAGGT
This sequence comes from Nannospalax galili, assembly GCF_000622305.1. Classification (NCBI taxonomy): domain Eukaryota; kingdom Metazoa; phylum Chordata; class Mammalia; order Rodentia; family Spalacidae; genus Nannospalax; species Nannospalax galili. The sequence continues at coordinate 1,431,318 of NW_008344186.1, read as the reverse complement.
CACATGGGCTTCAGAGGAGTCCCTGGCTCCTTTCTTTTACCAGTTCCATCTATGTGAAAATAAGTCAAAGGTCCTGCTTGACCGTGGCTGGCTTCACTTGGAAGCAATCAGGAAATGTTTCCTCTATGTTGACCCTCCTCTTTTTAGACTGGACACTGGTTCAAGTCCATCTGGTGGGGTCTCCACGGCCTCCTTGATCAAGAGGACAGGTGACTCACAGGACATTTTGAGAGTTGCTCCATAGTCCTCTGGAACTTACTTGACCTTGGAGGGCAAGGAGCAAAAAACTGTCCTTTAAGTCCCTCTGACCAGATTAGTATAGGCCTCAAAGAATGGCTTTTAAACGTCCAAGAAGGTTAGTTCCACCAGTCTGGTACTTTTAATTACCATGTGCTGCGTAGATAAAACTTGGGCAAAAACCAGATGTTCTCTGATAAATCTTGTCTAGACATATATTATGTTCCTTGAGCTAGTTTTATGTATAATTTGCCAGTAGTTGTTGGACTAATATGGTTCCTTCTGTTTTTCTTTTTTTTTTAAACTAGCTAGGCATTATTTATCTTTCTCATTGTCTAACACTTCCACTGTGGTTTCCCCATTTCTCCCTTAATAATACCCTTCTACTATGGTCTCTCCTCTCTTGAGCTCCTTCTTTCCCTTTAACCCCAAGGTTCCTTGTATAACCCTCTCTCACCCCTCCCATTAAAATAACCCCATTTTTATCCATTTCTCCTTTATTAACATCTGTTTCCTACATTCTTCTCTTTTAGGTTCTTTCTTTTCCTTTACCTCCCTGGTTCCTTTTCATTATCCAGGTTTCTGCACTTATGTCTGGATACGTACTTACTTGTAAGGATTTGGGGCTAGGATCCACATATGAGGGAGAACATGTTTGTTTTTCTGAGTCTGTTACTTCACTTAGTAAAACAGTTTCTAGTTCCATCCATTTACCTGCAAATTTCATGATTTCATCTTTCTTTACTACTGAGTAGAACTCCATTGTATAAATTAACCACATTTTCATTATCCACTCCTCAGTTGAGGGACATTTAGGTTGTTTCCATCTATTAGCTATCGTGAAAAGAGCAGCAACAAACATGGATGTACAAGTGTCTCTGCAATAGGATGAGTTCTTTGGGTATATGCCAAGGAGTGGCATAATTGGGTCAAATGGTAGGTTCATTTGTAGTTTTTTAAGAGCTCTCCACACTGCTTTCCATAGGGATTGTACAAGTTTGCACTTCCACCAGCAATAGATGAGCGTTCCCCTTTCCCCACATCCTCTCCAATGTTTGGTATCATTTGTTCTCTTGATCTTAGCCAGTCTGACTGGGGTTTAAAATCTTAAAGTGGAACTTTTGGAACTTTGACAATCTGTTTTCCCCTCTGTGTCTTACAGCTGCTGCTTTTCTTTTCCTATTTGAACATTTATTTTGACCTATTTCTAGGGGAGACCATTCTCACTCTTCCAATACCATGATGTGGATAGAATTGGGGAAGGAATTGTGATTTTGCCTGCAGTGTTCATTGACTTAACTACTTGTGTTGCAGGGAGACCCTCAAGCAAGGCCTGGAGTTCTGCCGAAGGAAGCAGAGGGCTGATGGCTCCTGGGAGGGGTGAGCAAGCTCCTGAGCCCACCTGCTGAGGGATTGATGGCAGGTGGTAACATGTGCATGAGGTTTGGGTCTGACCTTGTAGCCATCTTCCTGGGAGGCTCAGTTGCTGCGACTTCCTGATGGATCATGTTCTTTGGCTGATATTTAACTTTTCCTTAAGCTGAGAGCTTGTGTTGTGGGGAGCAGTTGTGTTTTGTATTGGAAAAATTCTGTGGTCTAAGTTTGATTATCTTTCTCCCTGCTGTGTGTTATCAGTTCGTTTGTATCTGACTGGAGGAGGCAGTAGCTGAGCTAAGTAGACAGTACCACTTTAAGCATTGGCTGGGATATATGTGAGCACTTCTATTACAACCGAAGTCCCTGTCTCCCTACCTCCCTCTCTTCCTTCCTTCCCTTTTTTTCCCCACCTCTTCTCTGTCTCTTACTCAGTCTTTGGTTTTGGTGGGGTTCTTTTGGGTCTTTTTGAGACAGGGTCTCTCTCTAGCCACAACCAGCCTGAAACTCACTATGTAGACTAGGCTGGCCTCAATCTCATAGAAATCTGCCTGCCTCTGCCTCCTGAGTGCTGGGATTGAAGACCTGTATCACCACCCCAGCCAGTCTTTGGCTTTATGAGACAGGATCTTGCTTTGTATCCCAGGCAGGCCTTGAATTAGCAATCCTCCTGTCTTATAGTTAGTGCTGTAACTATAGGCATGTACCACAATGCCCACTCCAGTTCTGCCCACTGTGAGGTTGTCCCAGTACCTGGGCAGAGTACCCGTACTCTCACTTGGAAGGAAGACGAGGCTGACATTCTCCTCTGTCTCTCTCTAGCTCCTGGGGAGTTTGTTTTACCTATGGCACCTGGTTTGGCCTGGAAGCTTTTGCCTGCATGGGATATACCTACCAAGATGGGTGAGTGTAGCTGCCAAGGTGCTGGCAAATGAGGGCTTTGTTATGGTAATTGTCCTAGTTGGCTTTTCTGTTGTTGTGATGAAACAGCTCTGACCAAAAGCAACTTGGGGAGGAAAGGATTTATTTGGCTTACATCTCCAGGTCACAGTCCATCATTGAGGGAAGTCAGGGTAGGAATTCCAGAAGGAACTGAAACAGAACCATGGAGGAACACTGCTTACTGGGTTGTTTTCTGCCTCCTGCTCAGCTAGCTTTTCTTATACAGCCCAGGCTATCTCCTTAGGGATGGTGTCCCCCACAGTAAGCTTGAGCATTTCCATACCAGCCAAAACTGTCTCTCACAGGTGTGGCCATATTACTAGTCTGATGGAGAAAATTCTTCAATTCAGGTTCCTTCTTCCCAAGTGACTCTAGCTTGTGTTTAGTTTGCAATAAAACTAGACAATAATGCTCTGCCGTGGTGGGTTTTTGCTTTGATACTCAATTTTTAACATTTTTTAAAAGTTGGATAAGATCGTTATTCTATAAAATGTGACTTTCAAGGACATTTTCCTGGGTTCGTAAGCCTTGGCCTAGGGGTCACCTCATAGTCTTCCAAATCTCTGACCCTCATCCTGAGTCAGAGAGGACTAAGGTCTAGAAACTCAGGAAAAGAGATCTTGATTCATGCCGTTTCTGGCTGCCTCATCCAGTGCTTCTGGAATTCAGTGGGTTTGGTGGGCATGGATATTATTTTAGCCAAATGCCACCCAGTTATGCCACCATGTACCCAGTTACTCAGTCTGCACAGATAGACAAGGGTGTATGCAGCTGCAGAACATTTTCCTTTGTGCCCAGGAGCTCTGGGAGGCTTGTATACCCTGTCTCCACTTCACCTTTTCAGGCTTCTCCCTATGACACTAAGGTAGCCTGGAGGGCCTAGACCTTCCCAAGGAATGGTGTCTAAAGTCTCATGGTCTCCACAGGGCTGCTTGTACAGAAGTATTTCAGGCCTGCAACTTCCTGCTGTCCCAGCAGATGGAAGATGGAGGCTGGGGAGAAGACTTTGAGTCCTGTGAGCAACGGCGTTATGTGCAGAGTGCTAGGTCCCAGGTCCATAATACATGCTGGGCCCTGATGGGCTTAATGGCTGTCAGGTAAGGGCACTAGGATCCCATCCTTGGGCCATACATCCCAGGGATACTCAACTGTGAGCAGGTAGCCTAGACTGTGTACAGATGTGGGGAAGAGGTAAAGGAGCCATAGGGCTGAGCTTTTATTTGGCTGTCACTCTGGATTGGAGGCAGCTTCAGGAACCACATGTCCTATCCCTAGGCTGGCTGGCAGCCTGTCTGGCTGAGTGGGGCCCTGAAGAAAGACTTGCCTCTTACAGATAGACCACCCATCAGTGACATCACCTATTCATCCCCCATTTTGCACATGCTCTACTTCTGAGGGTTCTTGGGAAGATCACAGCAGGAGTCTCTGGTGCTCTGGTTGTTTAGATTTACCCATCATCAGTATGGGTGTCTGGGGTTTTTTGTTCTTCTGCTTGGCTCCATGATGGTAGGTGTTTATGCCACATGTTAGGTGTATTTAAGCCTGTCTTTTTCGTCCCTCAGGCATCCAGACATCACTGCTCAGGAAAGAGGAGTCAGGTGTCTGCTTGAGAAGCAGCTCCCCAATGGTGACTGGCCTCAGGTGTGTGAGGGGCTAAGGGGGTAGTAGTCCTAGCACTGACTTCCAGCTTACACATCAGTTTTCACACACCTTCCTGTGCCATTATTGTTCCTCATAGGGTGTTTTGGGAGTCTGGGATATGTACACTGTGCCAACCAGAGGCTTGTGCTGGTGACAGATCTAGTGTGTATTGCTGCATCGTAAAGTGTTGAACACATTTTGCTATTTGTGAAGGAAACTCTAGCTGGGGGAAGGACTGGAGGTTGAAGTGCCTACAGAATCTTGGCTTTACCATTATACTTGAAGTGTGTGGACCTTCACTGATAAGATGTGCAGATGAGTCTCTAAACCTGTTGCTGTGGTTATGGGGATTAGACACTTCTCCTTGGAAGAGCCCAGCAGGAGCTAGGGCTATGAGGGCTGGAGACCCAGGGGAAGGTTTGCTTCAAGCTATAGACTCTGAGTTGGGGCAGAGTTAAGCAGGATTGGTGCCTGCTTGTGCTTCCTTTGCTCTTGGTTCATCAACTCTCTCTAGGCAGACTTTCCCTGGAGCAAACCTCAGTAGTCAAGACCCTCATTCAGGGACAGGTTCCTTAGCTGCCTGCTGGGGTCTTTATGGTCATTTCTCTGTGTCTTTTCAGGAGAACAACTCCGGGGTCTTCAACAAAACCTGTGCCATCAGCTACACGAGCTATAGGAACATCTTTCCCATCTGGGCCCTGGGCCGCTTCTCTAACCTGTACCCTGAGAGGACCCTTGCTGGCCACCCTTGAAAGCATGCCTATCTGTGCTGCAGCTGGTGGGCATCAGTATCACACAGGTCTTGGTGAGACCTGAGAGTTTTGACTAGGTGGTGGAAGCCCCTTTATCCCTGCTCCAGCCTTTGTTCTCTATTTCTGTAGACATGAGGCTCGGGACAGGGTCAGGTTTGGTGGCTTTAGACATTTGTCATAGGTTTAGTTCTGAGACTAGCTTGGGTGAGGAAGGGAAATGAATCCTGGCATCTGAAGAGGCACAGTGCACTCTGCAACTCCTGAGTAGGTCTTTGAGGGAGTAAGGCTAGAGGGTTTTTATAACCAATAACTGTCCTAGCAAGGGGCGCAGTTGGCCACTTCACTTCCTGTCCTGTGCTATTGTGGAGTGGGCCCCGAACCAGACTTCTCATGCTGGACTGAGGGAGGTATGGCCCCTATGATGCTGGCATGTGAAGAGAACAGCTCATTGGGGAGGAAGATAGGGCCTTTGGTCATTGTGCCCTGAGCAATGGCTGCAGTCCCCAGAAACTCCCAGTCATGACCAGATCACTGTATGAAATAGAAGCTTTCCAGAAAGGAAATGCAGACTCATTTCACACTGAAAATGTCACTAAAAGTTGCTTAAGTGATCAGCTCCCTTAATAAACAGACATTTCATCCTGGAGCATCCTGAGGCTGTGTGGTAAGGAACCAGGTGTAACATCCAATTCTGTCCTTAGATTGTAAGCTCACACATAGTGCACTACATACATTTGTGGTATGCCAGCATCCTGGTCTCCAGACTTTGCAGTCATCCTGTTGAGACAGAAGCACACATGGGAAGCCAAGTATAGATAACAAGGGTAGAATAGTTGTCAGTTGTGGTTACTACTATGGGACACCACTGTAGCAGGGACAGCTGACCACATCCCACTCACGACTTAGACCCATTGAGCCAGCCAGGCAGTCATGGCACCCGTGGGACCTAGAAAAATGCCCAGGGCACCCAAAAGGCCATTTTTCAGCTCTCATGTCATCTGTGCTATGAGTTCAAGTGAGGGCAAAATTTCCAAGGTGATACTTCTTGGGGTAAACTGAATTCCTTCTGGCTTCAAACTTTGTGTGGTCTGGCCTGCATATAGGCAAAGCTCAGGATAGGAAATATGAGACTTCCTGAGGTTACATCCTCTCTTCTCAGCCATGGTGGTCAGAGCCCAGATAGATAACTTCTTGGTCTGCTGCTCCCTGGACTGGTGGCTGCCCCAGCCTCTTCCTGGCCCATCGTCTTTGACAAGCTCTAGAGAGCTACACCTGGTACCACTCTATTACTTTTCTGTTTTTATGATAAGACACCATGACCATAGCAACTTATAGAAGGAAGAGTTTGGCTTAAGGTTCCAGAGGGAGTCCATAATGGTGGGGGAGGCATGACAGTAGAGTTGTCCAAAGCAGAAAACTGAGCACTCACATTTTTAAGCAGGCACAGGAAACAGCAAGACTGGAAATTTGGTAAGGCTTAAGAACTAAAGCCTGTCCCCAGTGATGCGCTTCATCTAGCAAGGCTGCATCTCCTAAAACCTCTCAAAACAGCGCCACCAACTGGGGACAAATGTCCAAATACTTGGAGCCAATGGGAGACAAAACCACACTTCCTGATCCCTTTCTCCTTACCAGGACACTCTAGGGCTGCCTTTTGCCATTGCACAGGGTCCCTGAGGTTTTGTGCCATCTGCCTCCTGCCCAGCACCCTCCCTAGCCCCTGTCATGTGCTATCACCCCTGGGGCTCTTCTGTCTTAGACCATAACCTGTGCTATTCACTGCCCTGATCCCTCAGCCTCTGCCAGCAGCAGAACAGGTGGTGAATCACTAGATCTGCTTGCAGCAGCAGCAGCAGCAGTCCCTGGGAACACCTAGTCTGCCTGGACCAGTGTATGAAATACAGCCACAGATATAACCAGCTCCCTGAATAAACAGACATTTGAGCCAGGCATAGTGGTACACGCCTTGAATCCCAGCACTGTTGTGGCAGAGGCAGGTGAATTTCTTTGAGTTCCAGGCCAGCTGAGGCTACAGGGAATCCCTGTCTCCAAAAAGGATAAACAAAAAACACATTTGATCCCTGTAGGTGGAACCATGCTATTTGTTTTGTTTTATTCTGGGGACAAAGTTACGCTATAGAGGTTTTTTATTGTTTTTTGTTTGTTTTATTTTTGGATTCAGAGTCTTTCTGTAGCCATAGCTGGCCTGGAACTTGCTATGTAGACCAGGATAATGTCAATCTCAGAAGTGTGACATGCTTGTTTTATCATTTTGTCCTGGGGACCAATTATGCTACAGAGTTTTCAGCGTGAGGTACCATTCCTAGTTCAGTGATTGTCTCCAGGCTGTGCAGAGAGACAGGGACAAGCACTCACAAACAACCAGGTCTCTTAAGACCTCTGTCTGAAGAGAGTCCTTACAGATTCTTGAAATTAAATTGTTTTTGGTTGTTAGGGACAAATTTTCCTGTGGAGCCATATTAGGTCTTTGTTCACTAGGATGTAAACTTCAGATAATTTGAGGGATTCTTTAGTAGGAAATGCTTGACTTTTTTTCCCCCCCTTTTGAAACAATTTTACTCTAGCCCTGGATGACCTGGTACTCAGTATGTACTCCAGAGTGACCTCAAACTTAGACCTCGTGCCAGGATCACAGGCATGTGCTGCCATGCCCTCCTGAAATGCTGACTTTAGAAACTTACCTGTGACAGTATTTTTTCCCTTCTGAAATATAGCTCATTGCTATGTTAAGTTTCATTTAGACAGATGTTTTCTTTTTTATAAATCTGTGCCATAATCTGTTTTCTCATTCTCTAATTTTTCAGCAGTTGCTACTATATGGTCATATATATAATCAATCAGCTTGATTTATTTTCATCTCTACATCTGCGTTATAATTTTTTTTTTTTTTTTTGTCTTTTTGAGACAGGGTCTCCCTGTAGCCCCAGCTGTCCTGGAACTCGCTATGTAGACCAGGCTGGCCTTGAACTCACAGAGATCCACCTGCCTTTGCCTCCCAAGTGCTAGGATTAAAGGTGTGCGCTACCACACCCGGCACGTTATAAATTATTTATACTTCAATTTGTTTCAAAAAAGGAATTAAGGTTAGAACATATAGACAGAAATATGGGCATGGAATTTAGATGAGATGGAGGTCAACACATGTAATATGTGCCAAATATCTGGAAAGGAGGTGACCTAGGCAGCAGCTGAAGAGGAAACTTGCTATAGTTTAGGAATACGTTCTCACTGACTAAGGAAGGAGGCCATCCTCAGATTCCCTAAGGTTCTTCACAGTACCTCTCACCAAGACCAAAGACACATCTCTGGAGACTTGAGTGACTTTATCAGGCAACTTACACCAGTGCTTGACCTTTTTTCCTCAATAATGTGTGACTTTCCTGGCTGTCATTTTCCCTGGAGATTTCTGGTGTTGGCTTGAGACTTCTTTTTACTTTGGCAGATGGGACTATAGGGATAACTTCTTGTTTAATGAAACTGTGGTTTCCAGTTTTCCCTTGCGGGGGTAGTGATACCTAGAGGATGTCAGAGGTTCATGATCTGAGGAGGACAGCATGCTTTTGAGCAACCTTGGACATTTGTCCTACAACCAGGCCCCTTAAGACCCAGCAAGCCTGAGGTCTGCTCCAGTGTGTGTCCCTCTGATTCTTAGGGAGAAGCACAACAAGGTCCTTGACCCCTTAAAGAGAGGAGTGCAGGTGGTCAGAAGGCTTGGGGGAAGAAAACCTCAGTGACTTGTTAGATAACATTGAGTGTTCTAGAACACATGTATTTGGAATCCCAGACACAAGGAAGGAGAAGAAAAACATTTAAGACTTAGTTTTTAGCAGATCCCTTGTGAGATGGAGTAACCTGCAGTTGTGAGCCACCCCATGTGGGTGCTAGGAATCGAATTCAAGTCCTCTGCAAGAGCAGTATGCACTCTTAACCACTGAGCCATCTCTTTAGCCCCTAGAAAAACATTTAAATCATGTCCAAACATCTTCTAAATTTGATGAAATATGTAAGTCCATAGATCCATGAGGCTGGTGAATGTAGCAAAGTAAATAAATACACTAACAAACCAGTTTCAAGGCGCTTCATGAAATTGGTGACAGCCAATGATGAGCAAAGTCTCAAATCAAGCAGAAAAGACATGGATCTCAGGCATCTTCTAGTGCCATCCTTCCATGAGGAAGCTTGGACACCATATTCAAGTGAGCAAAGAAAGGTTCAGCTGCAAGGTAATACATTGAAAGGAGGAGAAAAGCGGTCAACTGAAAAATTTCATTTTTAGAGGAAACAAAAAAGAAGGCAAAACAGACTTTATCAACGAATATTGAAAGAGCTCTTCAGTGGGTTCCCTTACAGAAATGTTCAGTCATGTTGAAGGGAAAGATACAAAGTGGAGACATCCTCACCAACAAGTAAAGAATACCAAAAATGCCTGGTATTGTGGCAAGTATAAGAGGCTTTACTGAAAAAAAGAATCTTAAAAACATAACTGACTTTTAAAAACAATGTTTTTTTTTTAGATGTATGAACACATAAAAAGATGTGTCGGCTATAAGAAAAGGAATGGAGGGATAATTGGAAGCAAGTATGTAGTGTGAGTGAAGCATCACATGACAAATTGGTGTATTATTTAAAAGTAGACCATGATGAGTAAACGATGGCTAATGTAAACCCTACAGTGAACCCTTTAAAAAAGTAAAGAGGGATAGCCAATAGATGAATAAAAGAAGTAAAATCCAAGAGCGGGTGGGGAAAGAACAGACAAGGGAAATAAAAAGCCAGTGACGAGATAGATTTAAAGCCAACCATTTAATTTTCCCCCCTCTATAGTAGCAGGTTTTGCTTTGTGTTTATTTTTGCACATGCATTTTCACTTTACGTTTGACTGTAGTGCGTAACATGATTCCAAGTTAAGACTGTGGCCCGTTGGGCACTGAGCTTCTGACTGGTGAAGAGCAGTCCAATTGATGATTTTGAGATAAGGTTTCATTGTGTATTCCATGCTGCCATTGAATTTACATTCTGCCTCATCATGGTGAGTGCTAAGAAGCATGGGCTACCATGCTCAGTTGAATAAAGTTCCAAGTGCTCCAACTAAAAGCCAACATCGTCACATTGGCTAGAAAAGCACAGCCCATGTATATGTTGCTCCTAAGAAAACTTATAAAGACAAGATGTAAAAGTTAGTAAAGTGGTGAATACCTTTAAAAGATCCTGGCACATAGGAGGTGGAGACAGGTGGATCTCTGTGAGTTTGAGGCCAGAGTTCTAGATCTGTCAGGATTACATAGTGAGACCCTGGCCAAAAAAAAAAAAAAAAAGAAAAAGTTTAAACTGGTAACTACTCAAGAGCTGAGTCGGGAAGATAATTTGAATGCAGCTTGGATGACAGCAGGATTGTCTCACAAAAACAAAATATGTTACTACCAAAGAAGGAATAATAGAAACAAGAGGGTTAGTTTATCAAGAACATAGTACCCTGAATAGTATACCTAATAACAGCTTCAAGATACATGAAGTAAAATCCTCACAACTGGAGTGAGAATTAGACAAGCACATCATAGTGAGGATTTCAATACTTGTCTCGGCAACTGATAAAAAACAAAATTCATAGTCAGGCATGGTGGTGTACGCCTTTAATCGCAGCAGTTGGGAGGCAGAGGCAGGCGGATCTCTGTGAATTCAAGGACAGCCTAGTCTACGTAGTGAGTTCCAGGACAGCTGGGGCTACAGGGAGACCCTGTCTCAAAAAGACCAAAAAAAAAAACCAAAACAATTCATGTCCCAGTTAGCTTTGACTGTCAACTAGACACAACCTAGAATTATGGGAAGAGAATCTCAGTAGAGGAATTTACTCGTTCAGATTGGCCTGTGGACAAGTCTGGATTGGGGGATTGTCTTGGTTGTTAATTGATGTAGGAAGGCCACTGTGGGTGGCACCATTCACTAAGTAGGTGGTCCTGAACTGTGTAAGAAAGCTAGCCAAGCATAAGCCTGCCAGCCAGCCAGCAATATCCTCCATTGTTCCTGTAGCACTTCTTTGGTTATGAAGTGAGTTCCTTGGTTGGAGGTAATGTTACATGGAACAGCAAGCCTGCCTTCAAGTTCCTGCCTTGACCTCTCTCAGTGATGGACCATATCCTAGAACTAAGCCATATAAACTCATTCCCAAGTTGCTTTTGGTCAGTGTTTTTTTTTTTATATATATATTTTATTATTTT
>NW_008344186.1:1350432-1419783 GCF_000622305.1 Nannospalax galili | reverse complement strand
CCTCTGCCTCCCAAGTGCTGGGATTAAAGGTGTGTGCCACCATACCCAGCATTGTTTATTATTTTCATCTTACGTGTATGAGTGTTATACCTGCATGTAGGTAAGTGTGCCCGTATTGTGAAATGCCTGCGGAGGACAGAAGAGGCTGTTGGATCCCCTGGAACTGGCGTTACAGACAGTTGTTAGCTGCCATGTGGGTGCTGGGATTTGAACCGGGGTCTTCTGTAAGAATAGTCAATGTTGTTAACTGCTGAGCCATCTCTCCAGCCCCGCTTTTGGTCAGTGTTTTATCACAGCAACAGAAATGAAACAGACAATCTGTAAGGACAGGTCCCAACATCAACCAACATAAAAGTTCCCTGGCATTTGTGAACACTATGTAAAACAGTGGAGACCAACACATTTCAAGTGCCTGTGCATCATTCACCGAGAGTCTTCATAAGTAGGAATGTGTGGGTTTTGTTTTGTTTTACCACAATGAAGGTAAAAGAGAAATCAAGAGATTTGGAAAATTCCAAAGACTTGGAAGTTAAGCAACAGACTTCTAAATAAGTTATGATCAAAGATGAAAGCCGGAACAACATGGAGGGACTGACATTACTCATACAGGTTATTTCTAGGCTATGAGTTGGGAAGGTGAGCTTTGCCTGTGTGGCCAATAGTTCTTGCATTTATAGTCTCATCTCTTCCCCTCAGTCCTTTGCTTTAGATCCACTTGATTAGTCATCTGATCACTGATTAGTCATGTTATCGGGAGTGCCAGTTCCTAAGAAAACTAGTGTCTACTTGATTGGCTTTAACTTCATCTTTATGCATAGCATAATGTTTCTACTATTTTTAAAATTGATATGATTTATAAATTGATCTTGATTTTGTCAAATAAAAATATCTTCCAAAAATAAAAAAGATCCAGGGGTGTTAGGGAGATGGTTCAGGGCTTAAAAGCACTAGTCACACAAGACCTGAACAATCTTAAGTTTGATCCCTGGAACCATGTAAAAAGCCAGATGCTGTGGTGTAAATCTGCAGAGGCAGGAGAATCAGCCTGAAATTTGGACAACTAGCTTGGAGTACACAGCACATCAGCAGAAATGGGTTACCTAATCTCAACAAGGGGAAAGCAAGAACCAACTCTGAAAATTATCCTCTGACCTCCATAGGCAGGCACGCACACACACACACACACACACACCAAGAGGAGAGAGAGAGAGAGAGAGAGAGAGAGGAGAGAGATATGAATGTGTATGTTGGGGCTATGTACTGTATTGTTCCAATTCTGTGGCAGTCTAGAAAAGACAAATTGGAGACAGTAGAGTTATCCCTGGTTGCCAGGCATTGGGAACAGTGAGGAATGAGGCAGAGTGCAGAGGTTTCTCAAGGCCAAACTAAGCTGTTCTATAGGAACTGCAATAGACATGTCACCATTGTACATTTGTTCAAACCCATAGAACACACAGCTCCAAGAGGGGACCTGCATGCACAATGTGGACTGGGTGTTAGGGACATGTCACTGTAGGACTATTGGTTGCAGCAAATGGATTGTCAGGTTCAGGGTACTGATGGTAGGGGGACATGTATGTCGGAGTATGGGATGTGCAGGTAGTCTCTGTACCTTTCTCTCAACATTGCTATGAACCTGCAACTGTTCTTTAAAAATAAAGCCTTTAAAATGACAAGTGCACAGGAGAAAAAAAAAGATATTTCAAGCTGAATGAAAAACATGACATCAAAATTTGTAGGATGTCCAGGCATGGTGGCACAAGCCTTTAATCCCAGCACTCAGGAGGCAGAGACAGATGAATATCTGTGAGATTAAGGTCAGCCTGGTCTACATGGTCAGCTGGGACTACAGGAAGACCCTATCTCAAAAAGACCAAAAAAAAAAAAAATTGTAGGATGTAGCTAAAGCATGCAGTAAATAAGGATTTAAAATTGATCTATTTTAGGAAGCTTTAAGTGGGGAAAAAGTAATAAAATAAGAGCAAAAAGTCAAATTCAGTAAAAAAGTGAACAAATCCAAAAGTTGGGGTTTTGAAAAGATTAACAAGCTTCTAATCTGATCATATGAAAGGGAAAAAAAAAAAAAAAAAGAACTTGTATCTAAAATAGTAAAAAGCATACTGCAGATCCCAAAGGCAGGAAGCTATTTCCCCACCTTGCTTTCCCAGGCTCATGCTCAACCCTGCCCTCCACACTGCTTCCCTTCTCTGGGTCCACATCTCTCAGTTCCCCTGCTTGCTGTGTCCTGGTTGAAACACTGCCCTACTCCGGCCTCACCTCATACTGCTCTTCTCCTCATTGCTTTTCTATTTTCCTACCTTGTCTGGTTCTACCTATGGGAAAGATGAGACCATCTGGGTACCTTAAATTAGTCTACTTGGGACTGAATCCCACAGTTCCATGAGTAATTGTCAAGGGTCTTGAAAGACATTGTAATGCCTTAAACCTTTTCATGAGGGGAATGTGATCAGTAGACCTCTACTTCCAGCCCTGTCAGGGCTTAGCCCTAGAGCCTGAGACTGTGGGGCTATCGTGGGGTTGTCCTGGGCTGGTCACCTTTGTCTTCATGGCCCCTTCCTCAAGCATAGGTCCCAGGGGTGAGCCTCAAAACACATACATACCATATGCCATGCATGTTCTGGAATCCCTACTAGCCTATGTGCCTGTGGAGTCAGGAAATGGCATTAGGTTCATCTCTCATAGGCACGTGCCATGGGAAGGACGCTGCACATGCCACTCAGATGATGGCCAAGCCTCCACTGTGGTCTGCGGACTTCACGTAGTGTGGACAGCCTGAGCCTCCCATACTCTGTTCTGCTGGCTGCCCCTGTAAGGTGTTAGCAAGGTCTGGCCTTGGGGTCCTGTCCTCCCTGCCTAGGGTGCTTCCTGGGAGCTCAACCTCTAATCTTAGAATCTCATACTTCCTCTCTGTGCCCTTGGCACTCTCAGTCCCTGTCTGTGTTTTGAGATACTTGCCTGCATATTCTGTATGTATCTGGTATCTCTGCATATCACCAGGCCCGGGCTGGGCTGGAGTTGGCTGTGAGGTATCAGAAGTGCAGAGGAAGAAGGATGTTGACTCCATGGTTCTGCCTCTTTAAAGGTGGCGACATCACAAGGCTGTGGAAGGCCAGGCATTGTGAAACTCCATTGTCTTGGACTGTTTCTGTGGGGTCTGCAGGCTCTGTGTTTCCATCTTCATGGGGTTGCAGGCCCATACCTGAGCACCTTAGGACACCATGGCAGAGGGCAGTGAGCTGATGAACAGGCTCATGAGTGAGAATGCAGACTTGAAGAAGCAGGTGCGCCTTCTGAAGGAGAACCAGATGCTGAAGCGGCTGCTCAGTGAAAGTTGCCGGGAGAGCTGTGGCCTTGGGGGCCGGGACCTGCTCTTTCCCAAGGCCCCCACCTACCCTGAGGCCTGCTCCCCTGGGAGTGGAGGTGAGGTGCAGGCCTGGCCAAGACAGTACAGCCCCACCTGCGAAGAGTTGTGGAGTCTGGAGAGGCTTCCTGGCACTGGAGTTGCCTGTTATGCAGGGTGTCCTTGAGAAAGGCCCTCTACTTTTCATGGATGCAGTCCACACATATGGTGGGGTGGGTGGGCATGTTACCTGGTAGATACACCAGTTGGCAGTTTCTCAAAGTGCTGTCTCCTAACTTTAAACAGTCAAGATATGATCCCATGGCTCTAGGCTGACTGAGCTTTGCTGGGCTTGGCTAGGCAATTAGCCCTGCTACAGGTGGTGTTTTTCTTCCTCTGTTGGATCAGCAGTTGTCTTACAGAGGTGCAGATGTGCTTACCAGTCAAGCTAAGCTATGCCTCATCCATCTAGCCATTGGTCAAAGGAGTTTCTCGGATGAGCCTGGCATTGGGAGGGAGGTATAGTATCCACCCCAGAAGGAAGTCCTGACATCAATTCTTAGGTGTGAGTGGGTCACCAGATAGTATCCAATCGAATCTGTGTGGGTTTTTTTTTTTTTCTGTTTGATTGTTTGTAGAAAAAAACCCACATGTGGGGCAGTGACCAATTTCTATAAAAGTAGTTTAGTTTTAAAAGATTTTGTGAAAAATTTATAACATGGTAGTGTGGCTTTGGGTGAGGTGTGTGGATGTGATCTAGGATTGGTTGGAATGGTGTGCAGTGGACAGACCCATCACTGATGCCTGAGAATGCTAGTGACCCATTGCATTCAGCTTCCTGAAGGTGTGATGGCCACTCATTTCACCTGACCAAAGTGAGAGGACAGAGTTGTGTTCCAGTGCACCAAGTCTTTAACATGGCAGATAGCCTTATGGTGAACTGTGGAGTTGGTCAGGCTATGACCCACTCCTATGGGATATCATGGAGGTTAGCTGTGAATCTGCCAAAAGGGAGGCTTCAAGGACTTGCGTTTGGTGAGCTTCTGAGAGTCCTCTTTGGATGTCCACCTCTTGTCCTCTTCATACAGCCAGCACTGAAAGGCATTTGTATCTCTGAACTCTGCAGAGAGCCCACTGGATCTGGTAGGTACAAAGCCTCTAGGATGAGAGGGCTCCTTTACCACATTTCTACCACTTCAGTCCCAGGGGGAGCCCTCAAAAGGAAGCTTAGACATGCAGAGGATCTTGCAGGGATCTGGACTGGGGGATGAAGACAGTGTTGCTGGCATAGAACATTTGTTGGAGGGATAGTGCTCATGCCACTGGGCCTGTGACATCCTGCAGTATTTGTGCAAAATTCACAGACACTTATAACGTTGTGGTAGCTGCAGTGGCACTTGCTCCTGTGACTCATTGGTGCTGACCATTCTCAAAGACTAAAGATCCTTATTGCCTCTTGACCAGCTTCCAAGAGTGAGATAGGATCTAGTTTTGTGCTTTTACAATTTTCTTAGAACTATTTGTTGAAGAGATTGTCTTTTCTCAGAATGTTTAGATTTGTCTTCTTTGTTTATTGACTCACTTTGGTTTTCTACTTTTTATTTAGTAATTTTACAAAAATTTCCCAGAAAAGTTCTGTGAATATTTCCAGTACAACTGTACATCAGGCTCTTTGGTGCTGCAAAGAGTCTGGATAGGGGCTGTGAGGTCCTCCAAGACCAATGGGTCCCACAAGAGCATGTGGGAAGCAGTATCTTGCTAGCAAGTTACCTTCTTTTAAACTTAGAAAAAAAATTTAGGGCATAGTAGTTGGGTCCTGCATTTGTGTATTTTAAAATATAATTATTTAAAAGCCTATATAATAGGCTCTTAAAAACACTTTCTCAATATATTTGCTTTCTTATTAAGAAAGTAAATTCCTGACCATGGGGATGGATAAGAACTTCTTAAGTCAAAAAAGAGATAGATGAATTACATTTGATGAGGCCTCTGGAAAGGAAGGAGAGCTAAACATGCACACACTTAAGCTCAGGTGCAGCTGTGAGAAATGCTGACTACAGCTTTACTATTTTTTTTTTTTAAATCAGGTACTGGGGATTGAATTCAGGGCCTCACCCCGTTAAGTAAGTGCTGCACCCCTGACCTACACCAACCACAGCTTTGCTTTTATAATAAAAATGGGAGAAAAGACACTGGGTTTGAACATGGTCAGGGAAACAGAGGAACAAGCTGGTTCTCAAGTGACTGGATGCTGATGAATCTGAAAATGTATATGTTGCAGAGGAAACATATAGGATGATACTATTCATTTATTTTTAAATATTTTATTATTTTTATGTGTATGAATGTTATGCCTGCATGTATGTAAGTGCACCCATGTCATGCAATGCCTGTGAAGGTCAGAAGAGGGCATCAGATTCCCCGGAATTGGAGTCACAGCCAGTTGTTTGCTGTCATGTGGGTGCTGGAAACCGAACCCAGGTCCTCTGCAAGAGAAGCCAGCACTCTTAACTGCTGAGCCATCTCTCTAGCCCCAAGGATAACACTGTTTATGACAAATTTGAAAAAAGCATGTAGAAATCACTCCAATGAATGTGGTTGTGAGTACATGGAGGTCTGTTATGCTCACTGTGCTTGAGATCCTGGGGTAGGGGCTCCTGATACCAGGGGAAATGCCAGAAGGGATCCAAGTCCTGGGCTTGGAGTTCTAGTGTTCACCTGCCTGTGCTTATAGGCATGTTGAGAACTTCCAGCCTGACTTTCTGCTCCTTTCCTCCCTACCCCAGGTCCAGACTTTGGAAGATTTACCAGTGTTCCTGAGACATCCTCCCTAGAGGACTTGCTGTGGTCACATGCTCCACTCTCCAGTGAAGATGAGGCCTCTCCAGGCTGTGGAACTACCTCTCAAGTGACTTTCAAGGCCCTCCTCAGTCCTCCAGAACTGCATGCTCGAGTTGCTGACAGGAAGCTGTCCCCACTCCTGAGTACCTTGCAGGATCCACTGGCTGACAAAACCCTGCTTAAGCCCAGGGAAATTGTGCGGCCTAAGAAGGTGTGCTTCTCAGAGAGCAGACTGCCCACTGGGGACAGGACCAGGAGGAGCTATTACCTCAAAGGTATGGTGTACCTGGGTGGCTCTGAGTAGGGGAGGATCATGTTGAGGAGACTTGGCTATGCCTAGCTTCCTTAGCAGTGCAGAATAGGGAGGAGAGCTGGGGTGGGCCAGGGGCCAGAGCTAAATCTGTCCTGGCCTTTTTGAAAATGGAGCTACTTGCCCTCATGTTTAGTTGCTAAATCTTGCCCTCCTGTTTTCTGGATAGACGTCCTTTAGGGTATGTTCCACAGGCATGCCTCCCAGTCTGTGAGTTTTTCATTTTTTAATGTTTGTCAGGAGAGGGATGAAACTGGTGACTATGATAAAGTTTAATCTTTTTCTTTTGTAGCTTATACTTTTTGTGTCTAATTTAGGAAGTCGTTGTCAAACAGGGTTGCAAATATTCTGTTTTCTTTTGGAAGTTTTATAGGTTTTAGATTTGGGTCTGTTATCAATTCCAAGTTTCTTTTGTCTGATATGAGGTTTGTGTGTAGAAGCTGCTCCCTAGCACAGACATTGAAAAGATGACCCTTCCCCCAAAACTACTTCAGCACCTTGTCAAAATCAATCCTTTGGGGCTGGAGAGATGGCTCAGCGGTTAGGGGCACTGATTGCTCTTGCTAATGACCCAGGTTCAGTTCCCAGCACCCACATGACAGGTAACAACCATTCATAACTCTAGTTCCAGGGGATCCAATGTCCTCTCCTGACCTCCATGGGCATTGCATGACATGGGTACAACTTACACATGTGCAGGCAATACATATAAAATTAAAAAAAAATTGATCCTTTGTCTACATGTGATCCTCTGCCTGCATGTGAGTCTGTTTCTGAAGTCTCATGTGGCTCAGTATATCCATATGTTTGGACTCACTTGAATTAGATGTTTGTGGCTTTATGCAAATCTACAAAGCAAGTTGTTCTGGCTGTTATAGGTCCTTCACATTTCCACACGAATTTTAGAATCAGGTTGGCATTTCTACAAAAAAGCCTGATGGGACCTTGACTAGAATTATCTTGAGTCTACAGATCAATTAGCTCTATTTTCAGAGAATTGACAGCTTCACAACATTGACGTTTTCGATGAATACTCTCTTTCTGGGTTTAAAAATTTTTTATTTATTTATTTAATGTGTATGAGTGTATTGCCTACATGTGTGTAAGTATACCTGTGTGCAGTGCCTGTGGAGAACAGAAGAGGGTGTTGGAACCTCTGGAACTGGAGTTATGGATGGTTGTTAACTGTCATGTGTGTGCTGGGATTCAAACCCAGGTCTTCTGCAAGAACAATCAGTGCTCTTAACCACTGAACCATCTCTCTAGCTCCTCTTTCTGTTTTTTTAGGTATTAAGCATGACTTTGAAAATGGACAAAATCTATGTTAATGAACTTTAATGAACCTTGGCAACCTCAGTTTCATACTCTACCCCCAAAAGACAATCAACGAATGTGGGTATGCTTGAGAATTAACCTATCAAAGTGCTGAAAGACAAGGCCCTGTCTTCATTGACCACAGTGAAGACTGGGAAGGAAGCTTATCCTTGGGCACATGAGATACTCTAGATCTAGGGACGAAAAGGCAGGATTGTTTTGATAAGGGTGGATTCTGGCTTGTACTTCCCCAACTGAAGCTGGAGAAACTGGTTTGAATAAAAATTATGGGTAGGGCCTGACTCAAGAGCACAGTTCCAGAGACAGAGTTCCAGACACAGTTCTAGCAGCACAGTTCCAGGACACTGACAATTCCAAGAGTTATCTGAGGAAATGAGTATCTTCCAAGTTTGGACCCACTCTTAAGAACTAAATTCAAGAGTCAAGTTGTTTCATTTAGGTACAGTTGTAATGCTGGCATAGTAACATTGCAGGTTTGTAACTGTTATTAGCAATGTTTTATAATTCCTATATACATATATATTCCTATGTGCAATTCCTATATACCTGTATATTTACCTCTATGATAATTTTGTGTCAACCTGTCTGGGTTAGGACACTCAGTCATTTGGCCACCCATTGTTCTGGGTGTGCTGGTGGGGATTTGTTTTAGGAGATTAGCATTTAAATTGGTAGACTGAATAAGACAGATTGCCCTCCTGGATGTGGGTAGACCTCATCCTATCAGTTGAAGAACTGAATAGATCCTCCAGTGAGTTAGAGAGGATTCTACCTGCCTGGCTGTTTTCAGTTCTGAACCTATATATCAGTTCTTTCTGGGTCTCCAGGCTACTGCTTTTGGACAGGAACTATATATATCATCAGCTCTTCTGGTTTTCCAGTTGCCAACTGCAGATCTCAAGACTTGTGGGGTCCCTCTGTTGTCCCCCCCCCCCACAGAGTCATATACCCACTGATTTCTCTGGAGAACTCTGACTAATTTATGTCCTGAAACCTTAACTAAACTCATTTGCTCT
Source organism: Nannospalax galili (assembly GCF_000622305.1). Taxonomy (NCBI): domain Eukaryota; kingdom Metazoa; phylum Chordata; class Mammalia; order Rodentia; family Spalacidae; genus Nannospalax; species Nannospalax galili. Next base: position 1,410,920 of record NW_008344186.1, on the reverse strand, counting down.
CCTAACTTTTTGGTGGATTCTGTTTTGTTTTTGTAGCACTAGGGACTGAATCCAGGACTATATATGGCTGAACTATATCCCTGGCCTAATTGTACCATTTGTGAATGAAATTTCATGACTATTATGAAACAAGGGACATAGGCTACTTATAAAGTAAACAAAGGTTTATTTTGGCTCATGCTTCTGGATACTGAAACTCCAAGATCAAGTGGTGCCCTGGATTTGGCCTTCAGTGAAGGAGGCACATCAGAATATCAGACAGAGTTTATCTGAGTGATTGGCTACATACTGGGGCAAAAAGAATGAGAGGGAAAGAGGGTGAAAGGAAGGGGGGGAGCTTCAGTCCTATAATGCCTTTTGAGGGCACACCCCCCCAATGAGCTAAAGACCTACTAACATGTTCCACTACTTAAAGGTCCAGAACAGTACTCTCCATACTTCCATCCTGGAATCAAACCTTTACATTTGGACCTTTGGAGGGTACCCATTAGAATCATAGCATATGGCAAATCATACTGATTAATTTTTTTAAATGTTAAACTAACCTTGCTTTCCTGAGCTAAACCTCATTTGATTCTGATATATTTTACTTTTTGTATTGTTGAATTCAGTTTGAAAAAAATCTTATTAAGGATTTATGCTGTTCATGAGGGTTACTATTTTTCAGTTTTCTTAAAAAGTGATTTTCTGATTTTGGTATAGATTGTTGGCCCCAAAAAATGAGATGGAAAGTATTCTAGTTTCTTTAATTAGCTAGAAGATTTTGTGTCAAGCTTGCCTTACATACTTGGCAGAATTCACTACTGAAACCATATGGGCCTTGAAATTTATCTGTAAGAATGTATTATACCTACAAATTACATTTTATTGAATAAGTCAGTTTGTTCTTGTGTGAGATTTAGCAGTTCGTGCATTTGGAGGAAGTCTTCTATTTCACTTTGGTTGTCAATTTTTGGGGGGGGGGTATAAAGCTACTGCTAATACTTTCTTATTGTCCTGTGGGTGTCATTAGAGTAGTATCATTTCAGTCTTCTTTTTTTTTTTTTTTTTTTTTTGGTATTTTTGAGACAGGGTCTCCCTGTAGCCCCAGCTGGCCTGGAACTCACAGAGATTCTCCTGCCTCTGCCTCCCAAGCACTGGAATTAAAAGCATGTACCACCATGCCCGGCCCTTCATTTTAATTTTTAAAAAACATTTTAAAAACTATTTTTATTTTATGTGTATGAGTTTTGCCTTTATGTAAGTGCACCATGTGCATGCAATGCCCACAGAGGTCAGAAAAGGGTGTTGGATCCCCTGGAACTGGAGTTACAGATGGTTGTTAGTTGCCATGTGAGTGTTAAGAATCAAACCCAGGTCCTCTGGAAGAACAGTAAGTATTCTTAACCACTGAGCCATCTCTCCAGTCCCCTCATTTCTAATTTTTTATCATAGCTATTTGTTTGCTTGTTTGTTTGTCTTTTTGAGACGGTCTCCCTGTAGCCCCAGCTGGCCTGGAACTTACTATGTAGACCAGTTTGGCCTTGAACTCACAGGGATCCACCTGCCTCTGCTGGGGCTAAAGGTGTGCCCCACCATAGCTGGCTTTTAGCATAGTGATTTTTGTCTTTTATTTTTCTCTGGTATGTCTAGCTAGAAATTATCAATTGTATTGACTTTTTTTTCTTTGAAGAATAGATTTTTAGCTAGATCTTGGAAATTCTAGGGTGGACTAGGAATGAGTCCTAGAATTCTAAGATATAGCATGTTTCATCTGCCTAATTAATGCTTGGAGGAAGGGCAGAGGAGAGAAATAGACCTCCCCCCCAAAAACGGAAATGTTGAGGCTGAGAAGATGGTTCAGTTGTGCAACCATGAAGGTCTGAGTTTGGATTTCCAGCATCCATGTAAAAGCTGAGTGCGGTGGCATGAACATGCTCTTCAACCCTAGCCCTAGAGGGTGGAGACAGGCAAATCCCTAGAGCTTGCTAGCTAACCATTCCAGCCAATTGGTGAACTCCAGGTTCAGTGAGAGTCTCTGTTTCAAAAAGTAAAGTAGAGAGTGATAGAAAAAGACACCTGACATCCAGCTCTGGCCTCTATATGCCTACTTGTGAATGTATATCTGCACACACACCCTGCCTCTCTATACCTTCATCTGCCCTATTGATTTGGTTTGCTTGTTTGTTTTGTTTAAGACAGGGTCTCACTAATCTCACTGTATAACCCTGGCTGGCCCCAAACTCACAGCAGTCCTCCTGCCTCTGCTTCTTAAATGTTGAGGTTATATTTACCATGATGCTGGACTTGTGCTTTTATTTTGGTCTGATTCTCAGTTTGAATTCCTGGATTATTTTCTTTTTATTTATTCTTTGACAATTTTATACATGTATTTAATATATAATATGGACACCCCTTTACCCTTTCTTGTCTTCCTCCTACTCCTTCTGAGCCCCTTCTTTCTCCTTATATAGCCTCCTCTTTTTTAAAAATGACCCACTAAGTGTAATTAGGATTGCTTACATAAGCATGAGTGTGAAGTTATTTACTAGAGCATAGACAACTTAGCAGTTTCTATACCACTCAAGAAAAATGACTCCCCCTTCTCCAGCAGCCAGTAACTGCCAATGGCTCTTGAGCTATGGGTGGGGCCTCATGAGTCCCCTCATGTTGGAATGTTGATGGACTCAGTCTTCTGCAGGTCTTGTGCAGGTAGCTCAGCTGCTGTGAGTTCTTGAGTACACGGCCATGTCATGTTCAGAAGGCAGCATTTCTCAGCACTCCCCTCCACCCTCTGGCTCTTACATTCTTTCTTTCCCCTCTTTTACAGTGTTCCTTGATTTGGGGCAGGGGAGTGATGTAGATGTTCCATTTAAGGCTGAGCACACAATAGTCACTTATTCTCAGCACTTTGACCAGTTATGAGTCTCTGCTTTAATCACTGCCCACTGCAAAAAGAAGCTTCTCTGACCAAAAAGCAACACTAATCTCTGGGTATAAACATAAACATTTAGAAGGCAGTTTTCATTTAACAAAACAACAACAGTAAGTTTGACCTCCTCAGCTATGGGCTTTTGACCAGGTTTCTAGTACCAGGCATGAATTCTTGTCTGTGGATCAGTCCTCAAATCCAATCAGAAAGTGGATGTTTGCATCCATAAGAATCATACCACTATTGCATCAGTGGGTACATCTTATTTGGCAGGTCAATATTGTAGTATGCAGGGTCCACTGCTGGGTAAGATTGTTGACTTTTCTCCCTTGGCAGCCTGCATAGCACCTTCTAGCACTAAAAAGCAGCAACTTGTCTTCAGTACCTTGGATTTGGTGATGGATTCTTTGATATGACACTGAAAGCCTATGCAACAATGAAAATAAATAAATAGGACTTTTTCCCAAAGTAAAAATTTGTGGGTTTTTTTGACAGCATCTCCCTAGTCCCAGTCCACCTGGAATTCACTATGTAGACCAGGTTGGCCTTAATCTCACAGAGATCCACTTGCCTCTACCTCCTGAGGGCTGGGATTAAAGACGCATGCCACCACACCCATGTGTGAAAATCTTTTATGTTTTAAAGAACATCAAAAAATGAAAAGCCACTGTGTAAAATGTTTGTAAATTAGTTCCAGAATATATAAGAACTCTTGTAGGGTGTGGTGGCTCACTTTTTGTAATCCCAGGATATGGAAGGCTGAGGCAGGAGGATTGCCTTGAGTTGTAGGCCAGCCTGGGCTACAGAGTGAGACCCTGTCTCAAAAACAAGCCAAAAATCAAAACAAAAACCTTCCTCTCTTTCAATAGTAAAAGGCAAACAATCCAATTATGAGTGGGCAAAATGTCACCACTTGGGAGGCTGAGACAAGAATTTCTAGTTTCAGGAGAGCTTGGGCTACATAGCAAGACCTTGCCTGTTAAAAGGATATACAAAGGACTTAACAGAAAGTTCTCCAAAGAAGACATTTAAATGGATAAAATAAGCATCTGAAAAGATGCTCAACGTAATTAACTGTCCTCACCATGTAAATGAGAGCTACAAGGAAATTCCATGTCTTACCCATGGTGGTTAGGAAGAACATCTGTGGTATGAAGTTGAGAGACTTTTCCTTGAATGCTGACGAGGATGGAAAAATGCGGCAGTCACTTAGAAAAAGACCCCCTGGCAGTTCCCAAAAGGTTAAACAGTTACTTTGCAACCCAGAAATCCCATTCTTAGTTACTTACCCAGAGAACTGAAAACATCTGTCTACACAGAAACTTGCACATGAGTGTTCAGAGCAGCCTCATTCATAATAGCCGAAAGGTGGAAACAACACAAAAGCCCATCAGCTGATGAATAGGTAAATAAAATATAGCATATTCGTGTGATAGAATATTATTCAATCACCAATGGGAATGAAGCACTGATGTGCTACAAGGATGGACCTCAAAAACAATATGCTGTGTGGATGACATCAGATACCTTGTGTAGTTCCATCTCTGTGACATGCCCAGATAAGAGTGGTAGTTGCAGGGGTTGGAGGAGGGGAGAATGAGGATTGATAATTGTACTGGATTCTGAGGCTCTCACAAAGTGGTCTCATATGGATGAATCAAATCACCCCACCCAATTGAAACCCTGGCAGGGTTTGTGTCACAAGTCTTGTCTGGGAAATTCCTGGGTGTAAGCATGCCATCCTGTGTCTTCTGTCAGGATACAAGAGCAGAGCTCAGGAGTGATACCTCTGAGTGTGAGCAGCACATGGGCTTGAGGGGTCAGGGGAGTTGCCTAGGTGAAGACAACTGTGTCAACATCCTGTGCTCTGCAATGTGTATTGCAGAGAGGGAGTATAGAACTTAGACCCCTCAGAGCATCAGTTCAGCATGGGCCCTGAAGATGCAGGAGGGCTTTCCACACCATGCAGATCTTTTCTTTCAAATTCAGAAGAGGCTCCTTTTTCAAAGCGCATAAGGTTTGGAAAGGGTATTGAATACCACATTGTTTAATGAATGAGTCCCATGATGTCAGAGGCTGCCATGGAGAAGGGGCATTTGGAAGCAGTCTTTGGGGAGGGGGCAGGGAAGGATCCAGGTGTTCCAAGAAGTATCAGGGGTGTAATGAAGAGAGTCTTCTGTCCAAAATCCTGTCTACAAATATGACAGGATCAGGTTGATAACTGAATTTTCAGGTATCAGCCCCTCTTTGGTGGCAATACTGTGGACTGGAGAAAGATGGCCCTTTTTTGAGCCAAGGAGTGATGCTCTTGCTGTCCTCAGAGAGGGCTGAGTTGGCCTGGTGGAGCAGTACCTGAGAACAACAGAGCAGAGCCCTGCTCCACCTGGATAGACCTGAGTGCCCTTTTCCCATGATCCCCACATTCTTTTGCAGGTTTACAAGCATTCTGCATCTCAGGCAGAGAAGGGAGCCATATACCCAGGTCCCAGGGAAATGTGCTGAGAGTAAGGAGGGAGGGACAGGCCTCTCTCCAGATCCAAAGGAACATCCCCTAGAGGGTTCAGATTTGGGTTTTCTCTTAGGTGGTTATGGGGAGCAAGGTGATCTTAGGACCTTGAAATGGTCAGGATAGCACCTGTCTCACCCACTGCACAGAGATCCAGAGCTTTGCGGGAACTGAGAAGGACGGCCGCATTGTTGGGGAGATCGCCTTCCAGCTGGACCGGCGCATCTTGGCCTATGTGTTCCCAGGTGTGACGCGGCTCTATGGCTTCACAGTGTCCAACATTCCTGAGAAGATCAAGCAGGTGCGCTGTTTTTGCTGCCCAAGGGCAGGACTCCTGCCTAGGGCACATCCTGTTGCTGGCAAGTCCTTGCAGAAACCTGACTCTTCTTGGGTTCAAGCACTGACCTCTCAAGGGCTCATCCTTCTGAAGTAATGGAAGGGGCCCAGGGCTTCCATTTCCCCTCTAAGTACCCAAACCTGGCCTGTCCCACCTGCCTACACTGGGGTCAGAGGCTTCCCTGACTTGAATGCCTTTTCCCTACTTCCCTGTGGTGTGCAGATCTCTATCAAGTCCCTGGATGGCTCTGTGGATGAGAAGAAGCTGCGCGAGCTGACACATCGCTACGTGACACTGACTACACGGCTGGAGAAGTTGGGCTACAGCCGGGAGGTGCACCCAGTATTCAGTGAGTTCCTCATCAACACCTATGGCATCCTGAAGCAGCGGCCCGACCTGCGGTCTAACCCGTTGCACAGCAGCCCAGCAGCACTGCGCAAGCTGGTCATTGACATCGTGCCACCCAAGTTCCTGGGTGATTCCCTGCTGCTGCTAAACTGCCTGTGCGAGCTTTCCAAGGAGGACAGCAAGCCGCTCTTCGCCTGGTGAGCCACTGGCCTCGCATCTTCCTGCAATAAACATGTTTGTTCCAAACGGGCCACCCGCGTACTCCAGCATGGGAAGCCATCTGCCCAACTGCCTGGGGAGAGGTCTCCGTGCATGCGCTTATCCTGGGCACCAGCAGCCTGGGTCGCGCATAGTCGCGGGGCACTTGTTACCTTATTAAAAACTTATTTGTTTGCCTTACCTCTGGCTCTTTGAGGGCGTGGAGAGGTGTCTTGGTCTCTGCTAGCCTACAAGAGATATGGATTGGTATTTAGGGTTAGGTTCCTTGGACAATACCGAGGGGCTTGGCTGCTGCTCAGGCAGGGTGCCTGGACCCTTACCTGCAGGACTGTGGCCACCCACCTTCCCTCAGGGCTAGTTCAGCATCCTTGGAGGCCTCAGTTTGTCCCTTGAAAGGTCCAGCAAGTCGGATTCCAGTCTGAGATTTCCCAAATGCAGAGCTGGAGGTTAGATGGCTGTGGGGTCAACAGGGTCTGTGTAGAACGGACACCAACCCTTGGGCAAAGTTAGGAATTTTGGACTGTGAGGATAGAACATGTTGAGTACGTGCTTGGCCTATGTGACTGAGCATGCTGTGCTGGTACAGGACAGGCTGTCTCTGTGGAGCAGAAATTAAGGAAGCAGCAGCAAATAGGGAAGGGTCACTAAGATAATGGAACTTAATGCTTGGTACCTGGGAGGCCTGCAATGTTCCTGAGCATTGACCAGAGTGGTAAGGTTACTGTGGCCTTAGGTATCAATTCTCATCCCACAGGCAACTCGCTGTGCGCATGTGCTCTGCTCCAGAGTCAGTCCTGCAGCAGGGGGATGGACCCCTCACTGAACCAGTGGGGTTGGTGCTTGTCAAGTGTCCTACTACTCCAGGTCTTTGTGTCTGGATCCCCACCAGCACCAACCCCACTGGAGTCGTCAGGAGACTCCAAAGGAGCAAGAGGCCTGTGGTGACTTCTTTAGGAAGGAATGGGTAAGGTAAGGTAGGCAAGTATGAGCAAGTATAGGATTGGACAGTTCCATAGGCTTGGGAGGGACGGAGAGGAGATCTCTACTGACCAGTGCCTACCTGGCTCTAGGTGGTTTGGAGGCCAGGGAACCTTGGCTTGGGGAGTAAAGGTTAAGAAAATGGGTCAGAGTTGGCTGTTTTGCATAACAAAGGCATGCTCCACACACCGGGAGGCATTATCTTACCCTGGGAAGGGTGATTTTTCCAACGAGTAAGGTGCCTTAGGTACTTACGTATTACAGCCTCATTAAAAAAAAAAAAAAAAACAAGGAAGAAAACAAAGTAAGTACAAGTTATCAAAAGGAACTGGAGGGCAGAGTGACTTGGACCCTGGGCTCCAGGATCTCAAGAATTGGGATCTTGACCTTGAGTCTCTGTGTTAGCTTTCTGTCACTGTGAAAAAACACTGAGAAAACTGATTCAGTGAGGACAGGTTTAAGTAGCTCACACCTCAGAGGCTTCAGGTCATGCTTGCCTGACTCCATTGTTTCTGTGTCTATGATGAGGCAAAGCATCATGGCTCACCTTTGGAGGTCACCTTTGGGGTGGGAAGTATGGGGCAAGATATACCCATTAAGGGCATACCCCCAGTGATCTACCTGTTTCAATGAAGCCCCTCCTCCAGTTTCCTCCCAATAGTCCAATTATAAACTCATCAGTGGGTTAATCCTTTCAAGAGATCAGAGTCCCCATGGTCTAATCAAGCCCCCAAAGCCCTGTCTCCCAACATTGCTGTACTGGGGTCCAAACCTTCAACAGTAAGCCTTTCGGGAAACATTCTAAATTCAAACCCACAAGGCATTGGTGTCCCTAGGCTCTTGAGCTCAGCTCTGAGTGGTCCCTGGGGTTCTGGCTGTCCACTGGGCCACCCTCTGTTCACATCATGGGGCCAAGCTCGGGGGAGTTCCCAGAGGCCAAGGGCTCAGTCTCCACCCTGACAGGGCTGATCCCAGGTTACAGTGCCTCCCAGGGGTGCCTAGAGTCAGAGAGTGTTCCAGCATGAGATGAGATAGGACAGCAGTGAGGGGGGGTGTGTGGTGGTTCAGGTAGGCCTTGACAGTGGTATTGTTACAGAAAGTCAGGAGATCAGCAGCCAAATCAGGTGGAGAATGAGTTTAATCATGCTGGCGGACTGACCCCTGGATCACTCTGTAATGGTGCCAGCCTCCAGCTCAAGTTTTGGGGAAATTTATACTCAATCCTTGTTGCTGTGTGCGTCTTGCGCTGCTGGACGGGTCTCTGGCTCTCCGTGGCTGCTCGGGAAGTGTAGGCGAGTCTGCAGGTCGGCGGGCCTGCAAGCTGCCGGGCGGGTTCTGTGCCAAGCTGCCGGATGCTCCCTCTGTACACACGATCCATTGGCCACCGGATCACGAGGGGAGGTGCAGGAACGGCGAAAGCAGGATCTTCGTGAGTGAATGTTGACAGAAGGACAGCCCCCTCCGGGAAGACTGAATCACAGGCTGGTAACACAGGATACAGCTCCAGACAAGTTCAGTGATACAGCTTCAGTTTATTCAGTGAGTCAGCTCCAGTTTATTCAGTGATTCAGCTCCAGTTTATTCAGTGATTCAGCTTCACTTTATTGGGGTTAAACTAGAAGATTTATAGTGTGGAGGCAGTAGCAAAAGACTCAGTTGATAAGTGCTTTGTAGGATGCCCCATTTACATGTGGGCTTCTATCAGACTGTCAGACAGTGCCTGATTATCACATAGGAAAAACGTGGCAGTTTCTATGCCAGAGGTCATGTATCTGTGGCGGCCACTTCAAAGTGAGCCAGGAAGAGAGTAGGAAGACATGGAGAGACTGCAACCCAAACAGCAGGGGTCCCCAACAAATCCTTTATTTATTTATTTATTTATTTATTTATTTATTTATTTATTAAGCAGAAAGCAAATCTTTATTGAACCCTTAAGTCATTTACATTGTAGTGAAATTATAAGAATATTCTGGTAAGTTTATGACTTTTGGAGCTAGACAGACCTGAGGCAGGTTACCAACCACTCAACTTCAGTTTTCCATCTGTAAAAATGCACAATCATGTAATGGCTTATAGTAATCAATCATAGTGCTTAATATAGTCAATTCATATGTGAGGAATGCAAGCAAAAAGCAAATAGCATATACATAATTCTTTTTTCTGGCCTTTATTTTCTTTAGCATTTGCCTTGTATTTTTTGTAACAATGCTGGACTGATTTGCATAAGAACAGCATTCTTCCCCAAGATAGGCACAGATGCTTCCCTTTTCTGATAGTTTTGGCATCCCTGGCCTCAGGTGGGGACAAGTTAACTGCAGATTCAAGGGAATTTCCAACTCTCAGTTGAGAAAGAAACTAGCCATTCTTGGGGGGGGGGTGTCTTCACCCTAGAACTGCCTAGCCACTTTCTACCTCCTGTTCTCATTACTCCTCCCTCTGAAGAGGTAACCTTAATTGCCAATAGGGAATTGGGGTGCTGGTCATTCTGGCTTCTTCCATGCTGAATAGGGACACAGTGTGGCAACCGGGATACCTCTTCAGTAGGTCTTTCTAAAAGACTCGAAAAGTATATAGAGAAAAGACAGTCCTTGACTGGTGCCTGGGAGGAGATGTGAAGTAAAGACAAGAGTAGTTAGGCATAAGTTCAGGCAGGGAACCAGGAGAAGTCAGAACGGTGAATTTTAAATGTCCAAAAGGCCATTAGAGTTTCTTGATGAGGGCTTCCAAGAGCATCCATCTAGTGGGTTCCTCATTTTTCATTTGGCTACGGCAACTGGACTCAGGATCTGCCTTTCAGACACTTCTATGACTGTTGGGGTGGCTAGAATCAGTGTGAGTTCCCTTTCAAATGGCTTCTAGACAGGGAAAGAAAAGAAATTTAGCCATCATTTAGTTTTCAGATAAGAACAATAGTGGGCTTGTCTTTCTTGGTTGCAGTTAGGCATGGCAGTATTGAACTAGACCAAGATCTGAAGTCTGACTGTTAGGGTTCGAGAATCGAGAATAATTCCCACAGATACCCAAAAAGATTATACAAAAAGTTCATTTAAGAATTTAAAGTAAAAAAGGACAACAACCAAATGGCGGCTAGCCGGGCACAGACTTCATGAGCCAAAGATGGAGTCTGGCCCTGAACGATAGCAGGCAGGAGCTTTTATTGGGGCACTCCACAGAAACCCGCACGCACCAAGCATTTTTTAAAATAATTGGATGTCCCCATAGCCTGTGTACAGGGAAAGTCTTGATTGGTAGGGGCTGTCTTCAGGGCATTGGAATGTGCTGACTCATATCTTTTAGAGTCATAAGTTTTTGTTCATACCTTATAAGGCTTTTACATGTACAATATGCCTGAGCTTGTCTGGACTTGTCTAAAGAAGCTAGCCAAAATGGAGTCAGAGCATTCTGGCTCTTCGTGACATCTGAGTAGCATTTTTCTTATCAAGGAGAAAATTTTCCATATGAACTTTAAGCCTAATGTCTGGGAAGCACAATTTATTGGACTTTAAAAGAAATATACTGATTATTTTAGTCTTTGGTTATACTTTCCTTTTGGGTATTTAAGGAAATACCCAATTATACAATTGGCCCAAATTAACCAAATTTTTGTTTTTCTCAAGGTCAGTTGAGGATCTGATCCCCAAGGGTTACTTGAGCTTCGGGGGGGAGCCCCTGACCCCTTTGGCTTTTCTTTTACCAGTTCCGTCTATGTGAGGATAAGTCAGAAGGTCCTACTTGACCATGGTTCACTTGGAAGCTTTGAGGAAACTTTTCCTGTGTTTTGACCCTCCTCTCTGTAGGCTGGACACTGGTTTGAGTCTCTCTGGTGGGGTCTCCATGACCTCCCCAGGTCAGGTGACCCACAGTTATAGGACCCACAGTTATTGACCCACAGGTGACCCACAGTTATAGGACATTTTTAGAGGTGCCCCATAGTCTCCTGGGACTTAGTTGACCTTGGAAGGCAAGGACAAAACTGTTCCTTTAAGTTCTCTAATCAGATTAGTATAGGCCTTCAAGTATTGTTATTAAATATCCAATAAGGTTAGTAACACCAATCTGGTACATTAATTACTGTGTACAAAAATCCAAACATTCTTGAATAAACCTTGACTGGAAGAGATTTAATATCACAGGTCAAGTAGGCATAGCCCAGGAAAGGGAGTTTAAAACAATTTTCTTAGGTCTGTCTTAAATGAAGGCTGTTATAAACAGAAGCAGTCTCCTTTCTCCCCCCTCCCCATACCCTGATTTACAGTTTTTCAGAAGGAAGGGGGGGTGGTCATATCACATACTTGTAGACAAGAAATAAGCTGATCAGAATTCAAATCAAGCTCACTGAAACGGTTTCCTTTTGGACTGTACCCATCTGGTTCTGGGAGGTAAAACCTAGCTCCTCTTGAGCCAAATCATCTTGTTACAGGCAAAAGAAAGTACCAAAAAATAACACTTGCATAATACAGAGAAACATAGGGAAAACATCTTTCAGTAGCCACAGGTAGCAATACTTGTCTGCATCCACTTAATAAGACTGTAACTGGGTGTACAGTACAAGCCAGAAGACTGGACTGAAAATTTTGGCTGCAACAGTAATTATTGTCACAACAACTCTGTATCTCTATAAACCTGCTCAGACCTTCAATATATTTGCTTAAATGTTCTCATTAGCCCGTCTATTCTGGAAATATCCAGCCATCTTAATCGTCTTACATAAATTTTTATTAAAATATCTCTATTTTGTATCCTTTTACCAACCTTTTAACCCTCTTATTTTTTTATAGATACCCTCAGACATAATTACATTCACAAACAAATTTACCATTTGTTGTGAGAATTTACTAAGCAATTAATATTTATTTCTTTGTATATGTGAACAATTATCTCAAATATATTATTATAATGTATAAACTTTGAGATATCCTTGTAAGCCTTGAACAAGTTTTTAAGTGACCGTTTTTCTTTTAAGTGTTTAGAGATGTTTTCACATAGGCTTGGCAAAGATATGAACCTTGAAAACCTGTTTGTTGGCTTTAAAGAGAAAATAGTGGCGGCTGGAGAGCTGGCTAGGCGGTTAAGAGCACTGACTGCTCTTGCAGAGGACCTGGGTTCGATTCCCAGCACCCACATGGCAGCTATGAACCGTCCTTAGCTCTAGTTCCAGGGGAATCTGAAGTCCTCTTCTGACCTCTGCGGCACTGCACGACACGGGTGCACTCACCCGTGCAGGCAATACACTCATACACATAAAATAAAAATAACAAATAAAATTTTTTTTTTAAAAAGAGGAAGTTGTGGTGAGATGTTTATTTTATATAAAACATATCTAAAAACATAGATAAATTGCACTTTGGAGCAAAAGTCATTATCTCTCAAAATTTATTTATATTCTTAATAGGAACCATGTTGTAATTTGTTAAATTGTTAGTTTTAGCTTACATGAGAACTTATAAGCCAGTTTGATACCAAGTAAGTTATTATTATTTTAAAATAATTGTTTCCTTAGTAGTAAACATAAGTCTACATATTCACAACAGTCCTACAAAATAAATATTGTGGTTAGTCACAATGTTGACAAACTAGCTTCCTAAAGACATACCTCAAGATCTTGATAAAAATTCTGATCAGAATAAAATGTGACTCTAAAATTTAAAACAGTCAGAATAGTAACATATAAGATCTTTCACGGTTTACACAGCACTGTGAGTCTCCAGTTGTGGAATGTATTTTTCCATTGTAAATTAAAATATGAGCATATTGAAAATTAATTTCAATGATATGTTTTAGTTTTACTTTATAGTATTATTTTCATTACAAAAGTTGCATTAAGTTTCCATTAATGGTCTGATTGGTCTTCAATATTTCATAAGTGTATGTAAAAGAAATTCTTAAAAGCCAACAGAACTACACACACACACACATACATACACACATACATGCATGCACACACACACACACGCACACAGAATCTCATCTCAGAAATGGCTGTACTCAACAGAGTCACACACATTGATGCTAAACATAAGGATTTTTACTTGAAGAAAGCATTTTCAGAAATGTCATTTACATTCTAATATGACAAATATTCCCAATTGGGTTTCAAACTCAACAAGTGATGGATAACAGACTTATACATTCATTTGTACTCAAAGCTAACCACAACCAAAAGTTACAGTACGATTAAAACAAGCTAATGCTTAAAAAGTTTTAAAGACAATTCCATTAAAGGAGATCACAAGAAATATTTGGTCTTAATAAGGCAATACAAAATTGATCCATTATTAAAGACCATTTAAAGACTGACAATACCAAAAGCATAAAGAGTATAATAAAATAGTTTTCATGAGTATGATTTAATTACAGTTATTTGCAGTTAACTCTCTCCCAAAGTAGTATGCAGGAACTTAGAAAAAGTGGGAGGTAGAAACACAAGCACATGGGACACAGGGTCAGACTGGCCAGCATGCGAAGTCGGTAGGGTTTAGAGTCTTGTGACAGCAAAGCCTCAGGCCCTGGGAGATCTCCTGCTTCCTATGAGGAAGAAGGGAGGAGAAAAGACTGTGAAAAAAACAGTCACGTCATGGCCCAGTGCTCAAGAAGATACACTGTAGAGAGCAGTTGTGAGTTAATTCTCAAAGATGTCTAGAGGTTGTGCAATGTATGTACAAAAGTACATAGTAATTTTTACAAAATAAAATAAACATAATAAAGTTTAAAAGTAGTTATTCTGAACACGTCGTCTCATTTTGTCTCAGGCTGTTTTCTTGGAGGCTGTTCTCTTGGATGAGTCTAGGTGATTTCAAGCAAGTCTCTGGCCAGAGAAACAGAAGCGCAGCTGCCACATGGCCATGTCCAGGAGCCTGGGGAGCTCTTCCAAGTTTCAGAGACCTCCACTCAAGCCAAACCAGGATTCCTGGCTTTAATTGTGGAAGGGAATTTTAGGACTAGCTACTATAAAGGCAGTTTAATGCAGACTTAAGCATGAGAGTTAAAGACAAAAGAGTTGCTCCAGGGGAGAAAAGTGTGAGATACAACCAAGTGAGCAGAGCTTCCTGAAGAAAAGCAGTTTTCCCCAAACAGGCCCTGTGGAACCCTGCTGCAGGAAACAGAGGACCAAGGACACAGCCAGAAAAGATGAGCCCAGAAGATCGGAATTTATCCCCAGCTCTGAAGATGAATTAACATACTAGTCAAACCTACAGCCAACAGGAGTTTGGTTTTCTCAAACCATTTTTTTCCATTTGTTAGATTAGATATGGGAAAAGTGTCCAGAGGAAAAGGAAAGGAAAATCTCTGCTAGTGAATTCAGAAGGTCAGACTCAGACCTTCTGAAAGCTCTTCCAAGTTTCAGAGACCTCCATTCAAGCCTGAAAGCAACAAAGACCAAACTGAATGTTGAAACCAAAATGCTTTCAAAGCAAGCAAACAAAAGAGATACTTTAAAACAAACACTTTCAAAGTAAACCAAACCCAAAAGGTATCTAACAAATAAGATCCTTAAACAACCAGCTCAGATACCATTTTGTATAAACAATTGGCATTTGTGACAGGAGGCAGAGGCAGGTGGATCTCTGTGAGTTCAAGGCCAGCCTGGTCTACATAGTGAGTTATAGGACACCTGGGGCTACAGGGAGACCCTGTCTCAAAAAGACAAATAAATAAATAAGTTTTGTGAAACATTTAATAGACCCAGAGACATCGTTCAATAAATTTAAAGATATTTAGGGTATCCAAGTTCATAAGGCCTTAAATGCATCATCAAAATATCCATATTTATAAATCTGCACATGTATATTTTAATTGGGCATGCCATGCCACAATAAAAATAAAATAAAACTAATTAATTTTGTGTACAGTAAAAGAATGAAAAGAAAACCTGAAGTGACCAGTTTGTTTAAAACTGTTTTGTTGGAACCAACATATGAAGACAGTTATCATAGACATACATGACAGAATTATGTGAGATCTCAACACATGAGAAAACTTACAGACACATATGACATAATTACATGAAAACTAGGTGCACCCAAAACACAATAATCAACAAGTTTGATTAGGATGATCTTTTGCAAGTAGTCACTCATCTTCTCCAGATGGACACTTCCTCCATGACCTTCTCGTAGCTGTGGAATGGTTCTCCCTCCTCTTCTGGTAAGTATGTGGCTAATTTTAGGGTTTAAGTAGCTTCCATTCAGACTGGGGATTCTCTTGACCTGATATCAAGCCATTTGACTTCACAGAAAAATTTCAATCTGGAGGGTTTTATTTTAATGCCATAATCTCCTGCATAGCCTAAAGTTGTCTGATAGACATCTGAAGGAAAGTTTGGGTCTGACACTTGGACTGGGAGGAATCCACTTGAAATTTCATATGTGTATAGAATATATGTAGTGTGTGCACAGGAGGGGTGGGGAGTGCTAGGCTCTCCCTCATTCACATGCCCCTCTGGCTGGTCACCTCTCTGTGACTTAAGAATTCTTACCTTAGGGCCACACATATAAACTCCGGGCTCAGTCACATCCTATTACAGGAGGTGAGTGCCTATTTAGGTAAACCGACCTCAGCCCACAGGGTGGGGCCTGATCAGATTCTGTAGCCACATCTGTGGAACTGTTACTTTCACTCTCACATTCACACACAACCATTCAGAGTTTTAGACAGTTGTCCTTTAAGAAAAATTGTCCCTAGTTATTCCATTAAATTTCTGTTTTACTTAAATGGGGCCAGCACCTTAGAATTACATCGAGGTTAATTGTGGTCCGCTTTCCTGTCTGATTGGAGGTTAGTTCCATCTTGGAATCGCATCAAGACTTTGTATGTAGCCTCCTGCAAAAGATCAGCCTGATCAGCCTGTCAACCTCAGGGGGCCCTTACCTGGTCACGATGTCCAGTCTGGTTCTATGTCTCACTTCACCTGGTGAGAGACTCCAGTCTGGGGCTCCACAGTCCTTTTTGGCCTCCCGGAAGGAGACCCAGGAAACTCTTTGGGGGTGCATGCTTCTCTGTTCCAGGGGTCAAGGGTGCTCCAGGGCCCAGGAGCGGCAGGCAGGCCCTGTTACCAGTTGAAGGTACAGTGATTTGATCTCACAGGAGCCTCCAGAAATGTTATAGAAAGTCAGGAGACCAGCAGCCAAGTCAGGTGAAGGAGAGTGAGTTTAATTATGATGGTGGGCTGACACCCAGATCACTCTGTAATGATGCCAGCCCCCAGCTCAAGTTTTGGGGAAATTTATATAGTCAATTCATATCTGAGGAATTCAAGCAAAAGACAAATAGCACATATGTAATAATTAAGCAAGTAAGTACATGTAAACATAATGGTCACAAAGGTTACAGGAATGTAGTAGTTTGGAAAACAAAGATTTCAATCCTGGGTAACCTGATAGAGCTGGGGAGGGGAACAGTCCTGTTTACTCTTAATTTTTATTTCTTATATTATTTTGGGGACTTCCATGGTTCAAAATTCTCTGCTTTATTTATTTATTTATTATTTTATTTATTTATTTACTTATTTATTTTTTGGTGCTTTTGAGTCAGGCTCTCTCTGTGACCCCAGCTGGCCTGGAACTCATTATGTAGACCAAGCTGACCTTGAACTCACAGAGATCCCCTTGCCTCTGCCTCTGAAGTGCTAGGATTAGAGGCATGTGCCACCATACCCAGCATGGTCCAAAATTCTTAGCCACCATTCAAAGTTCTTAGCAGACATCCTAAGGGTTTCATTATCACATTGCAAGAGCTTTTAGCAACTATCTAATGTTGTACTTCCACCACAGTAGGACATGGCTGAGTCCCCTGGAGGTGGTTACAGGCTAGGACTGGCTTCCTATGGCCACAGCCCACATTGAAGGGATGGGGTTGTGCTCTATGTGCCCAAGGTCAAGTGTCTGCATGAATAATTTGGGATGTTTCTGCATGAGAGATTTATCTCTTCTCCACACTCACTTATTCAGTCATTTATTTATGAAATCCTAGGTATCTATCTGCTTTGCATTTGGGTCAGAGCTAGCACTGCACCTCTTGTTACAGCTTTGTGATGCCTTCAGTGGTTTTCTAGTCCCCTCAAATGACCACAGGGGAAATGGGGCCCCTGAGATCCACATGCATCACCTCACCCAGGCCCAGCAATGCTATGGGGGTGATACATCGTGAGACTCTGATACTTTGTGGAGTGTTGCTCCTAGCAGGTCAGCCTGCCAGATATGAAGAGCATCCGAGAGGTGCTGACCCTAGGGCAGAGATGTTCATGTGTCTATGACAGTCATGTGATCTGTGAATCCCATACTCAATGGGTACACCAATTCTTGTTTAAAAGTAGAATTGTGGGGCTGGAGAGATAGCTTAGCAGTTAAGAGCACTGACTCCTCTTGCAGAGGACCTGGGTTTGATTCCCAGTACCCACATGGTGGCTAACAACTGTAATTCCAGTTCCAGGGGATCCGACACTGTCTCTGACCTCCGTGGGCATTGCACAATGCAGGTGACTATATACATGCAGCAATAAAATCCTTCCACACTCACCAACCCCCCACAACATCTACATACACAACATCAATGTGCACACATGTCCACTTACCTAAATATCCACATATATGCACACCAATACATACACACACACATAAAACATCCATTCGTGCATGCTCATACCATTCACTCATATATACATACCTACATACATAGGTAGGTATACACCAACACCTACATAGATTACACACATTAATATCCACACTTGGATACTCATCACAGTGCCTAAACACACTCTCACACACACTAACATCCATGTACATACTAATAATACACCAACGTGTATGTCACAGGTTTGCTTGCACCAACACCTACACACATGCAGCACCAGCATCCATCTTCCCTACACTAAGGTTGATCCACATATTAGCATTCATCCACACATACATACCAACATACATACACACACACACACACACACACACACACACATACCACACATGCCCCAGCATCCACATAGCACTCTAATCAACAAGCATATGCATGCCAATACTCAAATTCGTGTTCTCACCAACCCCCCTGTATACTCACACATGCCCTCATCTGCATACTCCATCCACTCATGGTTCACCCCTGTCATATGCACATCTCCCGCATGCTTATACACAGGCATTCACACATGATTATCTACAGGCACACACATTTTTTGTCTGTTTTTGGTGAGAGTAACATTTCTTTTTAATTTTTTAATACATTTTTAATTGAATTTTTGTGTATTTCATACAGAACATCTTAATCATCTTTAGACCTCCTTCCCCACTGGCACCTCCAACTGGAATTTATGCATTCTGTCATTTGAGGCACACACATTTTTGCACTTACCCCCACTCCTGACTCTCTGAGCTAAGCTGACCTCTGTGGAGGGTCAGGCTCCATACTGGGCCTCACACGAGGCCTCTTTTCCCTCTTATCCCTGAGGACCAGGCCATACATGAAGAGATACCATACCAGAAGTCCCATGGGGCCTCCTCCAAAAAGGCCACATTCAGCAGGCAATACTGGGTCACCTAGATGGTCAACAGAGAGCCCTAGGCCAAGCTGGGCCTTGAGCCCAAGTTGGCCCAATGCCCTAACCTGGAATTTCCCCCGCCAGATCCCCAAAGATCCTTAGTGAGTGCCCCTCTGATCCATGTGGTTCTTTCTGATGAGCCCACCCCTAGCTGGTGAGAAGCACCTCTGCTCTCTCCAGCTCCCTCCTCTCTGTCCCTGCTGGTTAATAAGAAGCCAGCTGTGGGGATGTATAAAGGCCCCAAGGCCACCAGAGCGATGCCTGTCCCAATCCCTCCACTGCTCCTTAGAGGACTGTCTGGACCCAGGTTCTGGCCATGTCCCAGTTGGTAGAGTGTGTCCCCAACTTTTCAGAGGGGAACAACCAGGAGGTAAGGAGCCTACAGGGCTGGCAGAGTATTGTGGGGTGGCAGTGCTCAGGCCAAGGGATTGAGTTTGGTATTGGAAGGAGGCTACTTTCCCAGGATGGGCAGATCTGTAGCCTGCTGGCTCCTTCAAAAGAACCATCTCCTGTCAGCCCCAGGGGCATTCCATCCATGTAGGAGACTCAGGGTGACTGACCTAGTTAGGGTGACTGACCTAGTGGTAGGAGAAGCATCAGGGCTGGCAGTGGGTCTGGGGTTTTGGGGTGCTCCTGGTAGGGGTCTGGTGAATCCTGATACTCAGTGGTCCTACCTGAAAATAAGACACCTTAAGGATAGATGCCAAGGGCTTTTGAGGTCACAGGAAAGATCATTTCCATGTATTAACGCCAGTCCCATCCTGGAGCCTTGTGAGGCAGGTCTATGGTTGGCCCCCTTATCCTACAGGGAAATTGAGGCAGAAAGGTCCTCAGGATAGGGTTTGGACTTTAAGTCCATGATCCTAATGCAGAAGGTTTCCAGCACATTGGGCCTCTTTCCTCTGTTGGCTAACAAGTCCCTACCCTGGCTGTTCCCATTGAGAGGCTACCACCTTGTCCACCTTTCTGAGTCTGGCTGTTAGCAGCAAATTTGGAATTCATTCTTTTGGCTCAGTCTTGAGTTTGGAGTGGCCATGGCTCTTGGGCTTGGGCTCATACTTATGTGCAAGGGTAAAGCCTTTCCAAGTGGGGACTGAAACATGGGGTTGGGCCTCTATCTCCAGGTTATCAATGCCATTTCCAGAGCCATCACCCAGACCCCAGGCTGTGTGCTTCTGGACGTTGATGTTGGACCCTCCACCAACCGTACTGTCTACACTTTCGTGGGGCAACCGGAGTGTGTGGTTGAGGGGGCCCTCCGTGCCGCCCGAACAGCCTCGCAGCTCATCGACATGAGCAAGCACAAGGGTGAGGACAGCTTGAGGGCTGAGCTGGGCCGGGCCTCCCAAGTATCAGTTTACAGGCTGAGCATAACACTTGTGCCATGGTGTCCTGGGAGAGGGTCAGACATAGGGATGGCGTGTAGGTTTAACCAGGATGGTGAGCAGGCTTCTCCTTGGAGGTTCCCCAGGGTTTGGGTCAGGGCTGTTCTGGGTGTGCCCTGAACTGTGGCCTTGGTGTCTGTTCCCTGAACTATGGCCTTGGTTTCTGTTCCCAGGAACAGGCTGGGGGAAAGGCAGGAAGAAGACCCTAAGATTCGGCTTAGAAACTCACACCCCTAGGGAGTAGGTACCTGCCATCCTGGATTCAATGGTTTTGCGATAATCTGCAGGGGCTCACTCATCCCATGCTTGCCCAGACTGAGCAGGGCCTAGGGGAGACAGGAGCAGATTCTGGGCTAGGAAGCAAACCTGTCAACTGCCCCATAACCAAACACGGTGGTGGGGCGGGCAAGGTCAAAGGTTGGTGGACACAGAGCTGGGAAAAAGGCCAGGTCCTCTGTCCATCCTCAGGGAGAGGTTCTCAGTGGGGAGCAGAAAAAAGTCTTGTCCAGGTGAGGAGAAACCAGTCACAGTGCTCTGGATGTGGTGTGGATTCTCTGCTGCCAGGGAAGGCAGGGCTTGCCAGCTCTCACTGAGAGCCTTGATTTTGTGACTTTTAAGAAAAAGATTTTTAAATAGAAGGTCAGCCTACTCAGGCCCTACCACCTCTCCAGGGTCTTAAGGACCTCCTTTTGCCACACATAGCCACAAGGATGGTTCTCAGGTTCTTTGGTATCCTCTTAGTGCCACTCTGGGAGCTGTTGCCAACCAGGGCTGCCACCGCTTGGCGTTGGCTGTTTCTATGGTCAGTATTGACAGCTGCAAGGATGATGGCCTGCCCCTCTTTCTGCAGGAGAGCACCCTCGAATGGGTGCTCTGGACGTTTGTCCCTTCATCCCAGTGAGGGGTGTCAGCATGGACGAGTGTGTACTCTGTGCCCAGGCCTTTGGCCATCGACTGGCAGAGGAGCTCAATGTGCCGGGTGAGTGTCCTGGAGCTTCATATTGGGGAGTCTCTGGGTCCCAGCCCCTCATGCATGCCCTTGACATCTGTTAAGAGTGTAGATGACTTACCAAAAAAAATTACTGTGAGCAAGCCACAAATGCAAATAGAAATCACAACCACATCAGAGTGCAGCCTGCATATCGTGTCCTGCTTTGCTGGGCATCAGGTACTGTTTGATTACATCATAAAGCAGTTTAGAAAGATGAGTCTGGAGGCAAAAGATCCATTCCCTCTAGAACAGAAAGATTTGGGGGCTGGGAGATGGTTCATCAGTTAAAGCAATTGCCACATAAGCATAAGTACCAAAGTTCAGAACTCCAGAAACCCACATAAATTCCTGTAGATGTAGCAGTCCACCTGTAACTTCCAGTCTTGGAAGGCAGAGACAGGAGAACCCTAGAGCAAGCAGGCTAGCAAGACTAGCCATATCAGTGAGTTCTGGATTTGTTTGAGAGACCCTGCCTCAATGAATAAGGTAGAACAACCAAGGATAAGTACTGACATAAATTTTGGGCCTTCACATGCATGTGCACACATGTGCGTGCACCCACACACATGCAAAAGCATGCATACACACATGAAACACATGCACATGAAACACGGTAAAAGAAACACATAAAACAGAAAGATTTAACTTGAAAAAACTAACTAGATCAAGAAAATGATATAGGACAAACGGAACAGAGTGCACAGCCATGATGTTGGGGGAGATGGATGTGAGATGGGCAGCCCACATGACAGCAGAGGATGGGGTCCAGCCTGGCCCTGTTGCTACCATAAACACAAGTTAACATGTGAGACTGGGGCCCATGCGTACAGCAATGAGGGGTTTGTGGGTGAGTTCTGTTTTTTTCTCCTCTGGGGTTCGCTTTACCACACAGTGAACATGCTTTTTTGGTCTTTTTGAGACAGGGTCTCCCTGTAGCCCTAGCTGGACTGGATTCGCTATGGAGACCAGGCTGGCCTCAAACTCACAGAGATCGGCCTGCCTCTGCTTCCTGAGTGCTGGGACTAAAGACGTGTGCTACCACGCCCGGCTTGAAAATGCATTTTTAAAAAGAAACATGAGCGTCTCTCATCAGCACTTTTTATACTTCCTAACTCCTTTAACTATGGCCTCCTCAAGGGTGTTGGTGTTGAGTGTGTGGGAGGCAAATGCTGTGCCATCTAGTCTGAAATACCCAGTCTATGAGGATGGAGAAGCTGGTGCTCCCCAGAGAGAGGGAGCCAAGGGAGGTCTACGCCCAGCTGTAGCTGGAGGGAGCCACCTTGTCTAGGCCCTTCAGGGATTGAGGATACTGGACTCTCACCAGCTAAGCATCTGACCAGCTGGGGTTTCTTTGCAGTGTACCTCTACGGTGAAGCAGCTCAGAAACCCAGTCGCCGGACACTGCCGGCCATCCGGGCTGGGGAATATGAGGCCCTGCCTGAGAAGGTGCTGTCTTGCATAGGTGGATGGGTGTGGGAGGGTGGCCTCCCTGCCCCTTCTCTCTAGGTGAGAGGCTAGGTCTGGGCACCTCCACTTCATCCTAGGTGATGTTCCCACAGCTCAAGCAGGCTGAGTGGGCACCTGACTTTGGCCCGAGCTCCTTCATCCCCAGCTGGGGTGCCACAGTCACAGGTGCACGGAAGTTCCTCATTGCATTCAACATCAACCTGCTCAGCACCAAAGAACAGGCCCACCGCATTGCCCTCAACCTGAGGGAGCAGGGCCGAGGGAAGGACCAGGTAAGTGTCTGCAGGCTCACTGTTTCAACTACTAGGAACTTCCCTGGAAACTCCTGAGGAGACTGTTCACTTTGGTGTCCCAGCCCTCTTGTGGGTCCTCAGGGTCAGGGTTCAGTGTTCAAAATCGGGAAGCCCTCTTTTCCACAGTAGCAGACAAGGTCAAGCCTATTGTATAAACAGTTACTTAGGGCTGGAGAGATGGCTCAGTGGTTAAGAGCACTGACTGCTCTTGCAGAGGACCCGAGTTCAATTCCCAGCACCCACATGGTGGTTAACAATTGTCCTAACTCCAGATCTAAGGGATCTGACACCCTCTTCTGACCTCCTCAAGGCATTGCGCGACATGGGTGCACTTACACAAATGCAGGCAATACATGCGTACACATAAAAAAAAGTAATAAATAAAATATTAAAAAAATAAAGTTACCTAGCAGTCCCAGGTGTTTTCACATGTCCCCATGACTCTCTGGATGCTCTGAATAATCTCCAAATGTCTTTGTAAACTCCCAAGTGTTCCAGGGAGCCTTCCCCATCAAGTCTGCATAGAAATTGTCCCTTAGCTTGAGCATCACTCCTATACAGTCCATGTCAGACACAGATGACATAGATACATCTGGTGAAAGGTAGTAGAGGGACTCTCTGCCCATCTGTCTCTATCCACAGAGGCCCAGATCTTACCAGGCACTGAGGCCTCAGGAGCCCAGCTTTCTGCAGATTCAGTAGTTTATAAGCACAGTATGAAGCACAGTGACCTTCCAGTCCTTCTTTATGCCCTTTCCAAAGGTGAGGTCAGAGTTCCTACCTTAGGTGGACTGGTCACCAAAGAGTGAGGGACATAGTGACTACTATGCAAGTGTATGGGAGATGGAATGTTAGAGGAGTTGGAATTCCCACCGACTTCCCACATCAGTGTCCCTAGGTCTTCATGATATGGTGAGGTCAGAGATTGGCACCAAACCTAGCCTTTGGGGCCTCAGTTTTCCTGAGGTCAGCAAGGCCTTGCCTCAACACCTCTCTGGTCAGACCAAGTAAGAGATAGGAAGAGGAAGGAGAGCCATAGTGCCAACCCAACTTTCTCAGGCCATCTTGCTTGCTTCATCTGGTTAAAGAATACAAATACAGTGGCTTTCAGAGCCAGGCATCAGGAAGGCTGGGCAGGGGCCAGGCAGGGGTGGGCTTCTTAACCCAGGCTGAGAAATGCCTCTCTTTTGCAGCCAGGGCGTCTGAAAAAGGTTCAGGGCATCGGCTGGTACCTGGATGAGAAGAACTTGGCTCAGGTGTCCACCAACCTCCTGGACTTTGAGGTCACACCACTACACACAGTCTACGAGGAGACTTGCAGAGAGGCACAGGTGGGCAGGGCAGGCACCCGTACCCTCCTGACATTCTGAAGCCCCCAGGCACTGACCTTGCTTGTGCTTTGCAGGAGCTGAAACTTCCCATAGTAGGCTCGCAGCTGGTGGGCCTGGTGCCTCTGAAGGCCCTGCTGGATGCAGCAGCCTTCTACTGTGACAAGGAGAATCTGTTTGTCCTGGAGGAGGAGCACCGGATCCGGCTGGTGGGCTGTGCTCATGTAGGGGGAGGGGCGAGGCACCAGGGGAGGCTGTGGGCCTTCAGCTTCTCCAGGAACAAGCTGATGTTTATTCCCCAGCAGGGCCCACCCTAAATTTTCTTCTTCCTTCAACACCTTTGTTTTATTGAGTGCGCGCGCACGCGCGCGCGCGCGCGCGCGTGTGTGTGTGTGTGTGTGTGTGTGTGTGCGTGCGCGCGTGTGTGCATGCATATACGTATGTGCGTGTACGTGCATGTGCATGCATGTGTGCGTGTGCGCGTGTGTGTCTGTGTCTGTGTGTGTGTCATACTTTCTTTGTGAAAGAAATGTGCACTATGAACATTTCTTGTTCTCTGCCTTCCGTCTTGTCTCCTGCGCTGGCTGCTCCTGTGAAGATCTGTATGCCCCTTGACAGCCCCCTCCTCAGGAGGTTCCTTGCATCTCTGTAATTGGCAGTTTTTAAAGATCACGTGCCCAGGGCACTTATTTCCCCCAACCCCATCTACAAACGGCTATTTTAGGAAGTAGTTCTGTGTGTCTATGGCCCCTTGCTCAATCCCGTGGGCCCAGATTTTGCTCTGGGGTGGCTGTAATTCCAGAGTTGTTGATCTATCTTTTCCTCATCCATTCATGAAAATCCTTCTTGAGTCATTTTGTTTTAGGGGTGTGTATTTTTCATAATAAACACATGAATAAATTTATTGAAAAATTTCTTTCTCAGCAGGTATGTTTAACCTATTTGTATTCAGTACGGTAGCATGTAGGTGTGGACTTACTTCTTGCATTTCATGTTGGGGTGCAGGGCATGTGCATGTGGTTTCCTTCCAGTTAGTACAAGTATTAGAGTCTATTTTAGGAATTGTGCTTATTACCTTTGTCATAGAACATGTTACCTCAATTTTCATCTGTGTGTGTGGAGGAGAGCTGGGGGTTAAATCCAGGTCTTGGAGCGTGCTTGGCAAGCACTCTCACTGCTGGGTCACAACCCCCAACCTTATTTTTAAAATTCAATTTAGAGTACAGTGACTGTCTACCATGAGACTGAGAGGTCCATCTCTTCCTTCTCTATCTCCAGGTTTTTTTGACATATTTTTCTGGAGGATTCTTTTTTTGTGTGTGGTTAATTAAACTTTTAAGTTTAAATAAAACACTGAATCCCTTAGCACTGGTTATCAACCTTTGGCAAGTCATTGGCTCCTGGTAAGGAAACTAGTGCACTCACATTGAGCAGAGTCTCAGTTCCAGTTTTAAATCCTGTTGTTATTCTCAACATCTCCAAATCTGAGAGCCATATCTACATACATCAGCTCTGTGGCATACCTTAGCTACATGTCTTAGTAAGATCTTTACCAGTCTGCCTCTCAGGCTGCCCTGCTGTGCTTCTGTTTATTGGTTGAATTTCAGGATCAAGTAGGCCATTTTGACAGGCCCACAGGACTTTACTAAGTGGTTCTGACATGTTCAGAATATCTTCCTATGACTTTTATGTGCGTACATGCACAAGCAAGTTCATGTAGGCTGTGAATTTTGGCAGGAGTGATGTGGCTTCCTGGAGCTTCACGAGGCCACCATGCTAATTTGCCTCTCTGTGCCAGCTTTGGTTTCTGCAACAGGGTGGTGTCCCCTTACCCAGGCTACACACTGCAATGTTATGCAGAAGGTTCTTTAAAAAATGTAAATACCTCTGGAAATGCCAGGGGCAACCATGTTCTAACTTTATCCTTTCCCTTGTCCCACATGCATTTAACATCACTAATGTTCCTTTCATTTGGAAATAAAGACAGCTTTCTTTCTTTCTCTCTTTCTCTCTCTTTCTTTCCCTCCCTCTCTCCCTCCTTCCTCCCTCCTTCCCTCCCTTCCTTCCTTCCTCCTTCCTCCCTCCCTCCCTTCCTTCCTTCTTCCTTCCTTCCTTCCTTCCTTCCTGTCTTCTTCCTTCCTTCCTTCCTTCCTTCCTTCCTTCCTTCCTTCCTTCCTGTCTTAATTTTTTTGAGACAGGGTCTTATGTAGGCCAGGCTGGACTCAAGATTATAGGGTTTGCCACCACACCCATTTTATGTGTATATCTCCAGCCTCCTTTGTTTTTAACATGTGATTTTATATTCCTTATCTGAAGGCTTTGTTATCTACAGTCTTTACAAACTATTTCTGCTGTCTTTCTGACTTGGTGAGTTACTGTTTTCTTCCTGGACTTGGTGACTTTGGACTGTATGTGTCTGTGCTAATCCTTGGACATCTGGGGAAGGGGCTTGTGCTTACATTAGTCATTTGTTTGTGGCTACTACCATCCTGGGCCACTTTCAGCTAGCCTTTTTATTTGAGTGCTGGTGACAATTTTGCAGTTCCAACTTGTCCCAAGAGAGATTTCCTTCACTCTGAAGGGCAGGGACAGAAATGTATCCTCACTCCTTTTCTCCAGCAGGCATTTTCCTAGTTCATCCATGAGGAAGTCATCTCTAGGGGTAATCTCCAGTCTGACCTCACTCTGAAGAACCAAGACTCACTTTCTAGGGTCTCTCTAAGGCTAGTAGGCCCCTGGATTTGCCTCTGTCACTTCTGGTCTTGAATGACTTCCTGCCACTCAGCTGAGCATCTTTGTTAATTTAAAGCATGCTCTCTCCCTGAGGTCTGTTGTCCCCATTCTGTCCCACTGCTTGCTGACTCTGTGACGGCACTCTCTAGAGGAACCCTTTCCTGTCCTTTACCTGTTTCAATGACCTCCTTTGGAGTGCACCTGACTTGAGTCACTCAGGTATGTTACTCTCTGCTGCTTTTCAGAAGGGAGGACCGCTGGCCTGGGCAGTGGGAACAGTTGTAGTGGTATAGTTCCATAGAGAGTTGAATGGTTTTGCTGAGATAAATTCTGATCTTAAGGGACTGTTCCAATTCTGGTGGGACTGTTTTAAATTTGTCCTAAATTTAGGTGAAACTCAGTTTTCTTCATATTTTGCCCCTGACTCTAAGAACCAGTTAGATTCTGAACAAATTAGAATCTTCTCTCAAGAAGAGGGTTTAGTTGGCCACTGAGGCGCCTTCATGAGGGAAGGTGGGCAAACCTTTCTTTGACCTGTTTCCTATGTGGGAACAGCATAGGTGTAGGGGAGTGTGTGTGTGTGTGTGTGTGTGTGTGTGTGTGTGTGTGTATTTCAATCTGTCAGGCAGCAGGTCAGCAGGACTCCTGGGAAGGGAGTGTAAACAACCCTCCAAAGGACAAAACTTGTTAAGGGGCAGCTAAGGGGGTGGTGGGCAGCCGGCTGAGGTAAGATGCCCACTCTCCAGGTGGTGAACCGACTGGGCCTGGATTCACTGGCACCCTTCAACCCAAAGGAGAGGATTATCGAGTGAGGAATTTTTTTCCACCCGCCTCCATTCTGCTCCCTTCATGCCCCTTCTTTTCTCCCTTTACCCTCTCCTCTCCCCTCCCTTCTCTGCTCCTCCAGCCTTCCTGCTTGCCTGCCCCCTCCTGTCCTGCCTGCCCCCTGTCTTGTGTTCAGCTTGGGACTGGGGGTTGCGGTGTGTCTCCCCTCCCCTGAACCACTGCCACCCCACAGGTATCTGGTCCCTGCTGGTGGCCCTGAGCAGAGCCTGCTGGACAAGTCCCTGCGCACCTTTGTTGGGAAGGTGGGCGCCCGTTCAGCTGCTCCCGGTGGGGGCTCTGTTGCAGCAGCCACTGCAGCCATGGTGAGCGGCTGGACCTGTGGAAGGAGGGACCATGGAGGGCTGGACCCCCAAAATGGGAAATCCTGAAGAGTGGGACCCAAGAGTGGGAGACTCCGTAGGGGGAAACCCTGTAGGGTGGGACCTCAATTCATCTCCCTGCCCTGGGGTCACCTACCAGAGGACAGGGTGGTCCCTGGGCTCTGGCTTGGGGTGGTCAGTGCCTTGGGAAGCTCCCACAGCTTGCCCTTCATCAGGGTGCAGCGCTGGCCTCTATGGTGGGCCAGATGACCTACGGGCGACGCCAGTTTGAGCACCTGGACTCTACCATGCGGCGACTTATCCCACCCTTCCATGCTGCCTCTGCCCAGCTGAGCTCATTGGTGGATGCTGATGCCAAGGCCTTTGCTGCCTACTTGGTGAGTGTGCAGGACTGCTTGACCTGGCCCCGCCACAGTGGTCTACAGACCTGCAGCCAGGGGTCAGGGTCACTGGGAAGGTGGCACGGTCTGTCTATTCCAGGAGCCTAGTTTGTGGCGCCTTCTCTTCCTACAGGCTTGAGAGTCCAGCCTTTGGAGGGCATGGACCTTGCCAAAGGGAAGGGAACTGCAGAAAACAAGACCACAGAATGGGGGACCCTGGAGTGGGGGATCCTGGAGGGATACAGGTTGGCCACCCTGAGTGGGAGAGTGGACACTTCTCATAGGCTGGTCAGCCAGGGTGGGAGCCAGACCTCTGAGACCAGAAAGAAGGAAGCCCCATATGAAGAGCAAACGAAGTCATAGAAATCCTCACAGAACAAAAGCTGGAGATTAAGGACTCAGATTAAGAGGGTTCCTCAGCCATAAAATAAGAAGAGCTTCAAGGAGAAGTGGCAGGTGGGAAGACCATCTTGAGATGTAATTGCTTGCTGTGTGTGGACTACAGGGCAGAAGGGTGCAGAGCCAGACTCTGAGAAGATGGAAGAGATGGGCAGAAGTGAGAGACATGTACATGTAGACTGGAGATACACGCAGAGACATAGGGAGACGGAGATAGAGAGAAAGGGGCAGAAACCAACAGACAGGTGCATACACAGGTTTAGACACACACAGACATACAGAGATACAGAGAGAAGGAGGTAGAGACAGGACATATTCAGCCACAAGCAAAGTCATAAAGGCAAAGAGAGGCAGAGAGGCATTTAAAGAGAAATATTAGTTTATATAGAAGCATTAAAAATTCAGAAACAAACCTAAATTTGGATATTAGAAGTAAGAAACATGGTAAATACTTGGAAAACAGCTGTAGGAGAAAAACTGGCAGATGAAATTTAATTAAAAGGCAGAAAAGAAAAATGACACTAAACATCAAAGGTATGAGAAGGTATAAAATAATATAAAATGAAGTAGATTTAAGTGTTGGATTGGTAGTGTTCCTCATGTGCAGCAAGAAGAGGTGTTTGGGAGGAAAAGGCAGAGGAAGGACCAAACACTTAAATTCCCAGAAGCAAAATGCCAGCAGTGTGCTTTTCTTGTCAAACCAAAAACAATAAAAATGAAAAACATTAAAACTTTACAATGAATGAGGAAACAGAACTAATTAGTGGCCTGCAGCAGGGAGGCCACAGGAAAGGCAAGAGGCTAAATCTGCAAGCTTGGATCAATGGGGATGCTGAAATGCACATCACTCCTTCACTCAGAAGTGCCATAGTCCCCACACAGGAGGAGACATGTGTGCTGCCACCGTGACAGCTAACAGGGGACATAGTGTCTGCTTAGCATCTGCTGTCATCCAAGGCTGATGGAAGGGACACTGACAACTTTCTTTTGCAAGGCATGTGGCACCACGGCAGAGGCCTCCTAGGGTTTCCAGTGTTAGGGCTGGTTTCTTACCGTCTTGTATTTAGACTGAGCATGGTGCAGTTGCTTGTGCTGTTTTAAATTTGTGTTGGCAATGGGACAGCCTGGTACTGTAGGAAGGAAGGATGTTGGGTAGAATTCAGGGCCCCTGCAAGGGTTTCAATCTCTTTTTCTAGAAACATGGTCCTCAGAGAGTGCCACCTACTTTCCTGTTCATGACAGCAATGTGGGCCTGTGACACTCAGGCCCTGGTGCCAAGGCCTGAAAACCACAGACACCCACAGAAGCACCATTCCATAAGAATGTGTCCCTGTCTGTGGCCTGTGGCACATGACACAGTTCACTGGGAAATGCCCACACTGGAGGCCATGCATGGGTGCTACCCATGCTACCCTTGGCTGCCATTTCCCAGGATGCAGCAGGGGATAAGTCCATCCCCTCATGGTCACTCACCATGTATGTTTTGGTCTTTTTTTCTGGTAGGAGGCCATGAAGCTGCCCAGGAATACACCCGAGGAGAGGGAGAGGTGAGTGTACAAGGCCAGGTGGTGGCCGGGCATGGTGGCGCACGCCTTTAATCCCAGCACTCGAGAGGCAGAGGCAGGTGGATCTCTGTGAGTTCAAGGCTAGCCTGGTTTCCATAGTGAATCCAGGACAGCTGGGACTACAGGGAGACCCAAAAAAAAAAAAAAAAAAAAAAAAAAAAAAGGAAAAAAAGGAGAAGGCCAGGTGGCTCTTCTAGACCCTCAGGCCATGGGTGTCAGTGCCTGGGGAGTTGACACAGCCTCACCACAGGCAGCCAAATGATCATTCTGTTGTCATTCCTGGGTCTGTGTACTCAGCCTAGAAGAGAGGGGCTGCATTGGATGAGATGAGGGTGCACCCCATACCCAGCTCACATCACTGCTGCCTGGGTTCTAGGCGCACATGTGCTCTACAGGAGGGGCTGAGGCAGGCAGTTGCTGTGCCATTGACACTGGCAGAGACCGTGTCCCAGTTGTGGCCTGTACTACAGGAGCTGGCCCTGTGTGGGAACCTGGCCTGCCTGTCTGACATGCAGGTATGTGGGCCCCGGGGAACCATGGCAGCTCAGGATAGTCTTGGCATTCTCCACCAGCAGGGCTATCTCCTTTAGTTCTTTTTTTAAAAAATATTTTATTATCTTTATTTAATATGTATGAGTGTATTGCCCACATGTATGTAAGTGCATCCATGTCATGAAATGCCCTTAGAGGTCAGAGGAGGGCATCAGATCCCCTGGAACTGGAGTTAATGGACAGTTGTTAGCCACCATGTAGGTGTAGGGAACTGAACCTGGGTCCTTTGTAACCACTGAGCCAGCTCCCTGGCCCTTGTTTCCTTTAACTCTTGTTAAGGTCTTATTCAATGTTGCCCTGCAGTTGAACAACAGCAATTTGGGTGTCTCCAGAGCCTCACATTGGGATATAGTACCCTTCCCCCAACATCCTGGGAAACAGCTGAGGCAGTGTGTGGACACAGATGTCACTTATTTGTGTGTCACATGGGGAATGTAACAAACAGAATCATAGACCGTACTCCTGCAGCCAGCCGAAGACCCTATAGTGTACAAGGTCTTTCAGTGTCTAGTCCTGAGGACCCAGAGAAGTGACGCTCTGCTCTGGTTTGCAGACAGTTGCTGAGGATAAGCTCAGAAGGGTGACCGCCTTTAGAACAGGACACAGTTTCCACATATACAGCCTCCTCAGGCCTCCTGGAGTCACATCCTTGCCCAGGCTCAGGTCTCAGGCCGAGGTCACTGCTGTAGCTCGCTCTCTGTGTGCAGGGCCAGGCCTAATGGTGTGTGAAATGCAGGTCCCTGCATGGAGCCCTTGCCTGCCAACTCTTAGGATGGGTTATCCTGCTCAGCCTCAAAATGAGGGGTGAGGTTTCTAAGACATGCAGGGGCATTATGAGTCCAGAACCAGCCCCTCTCTCTGGTGTGTCTTCAGGTGGCAGCCAAAGCCTTGGAGACTGGTGTGTTTGGTGCATACTTCAATGTGCTCATCAACTTAAAGGACGTGACTGATGATGTGTTCAAAGAGCAGGTAAGTGGGAGGCAGGCTTGATGCCAGACCCTGCCCAGGGGCCTGCTTTGTTTGCTCTGGCCCAGGTTGATTTCATGTTTGCCACCTGAAGGGACAGGCCCTTGCTTTCTCTCTGGGACCTGTGATGATACACTTTGAAATGGAACCAGTCCTAGCTGGGAGATGGGGAGTTGCTGGGTAGGTACCCCAGTGCTCACATCACCTCCCTGCTCTCGTGGTAGAACTGAGGGCTTGGCAACCCCAGGCTGGGGAACCCCAGGCACCAATACTCCAGGTGCCCCAAGAAGTGAACTGATTTTCTGAATTAATGGAAGATACCTGACAATTATTATTACTGTTATTATTACTATTGTAAAATTCACAAAACATACAAGTTTCCACTTTAAAGTACACAAGTCAGTGATGTTTAGCACTGATATCCATGATGTTGCATAGCCACCATTCTAGCAAGTTTCAGGACATCCTCATTCCTTCCATTAGCAGGCACCATGTTCCCCACCCCAGCTCTGGCAGTCAGTCTTGGCTATCTGTCTCTTGAGCTTTTGTAACAATTTTGGATAAGCTCTTATGCAGCTCAATTCTTACATGGGATGGTAGCAGTGGGGTCTATTTTGGAGCCAGCCCCACCCTGTTCAGCTCTAGTCAGGATGAGCCGTGTGAGCTCTGCCCTTCTGAATCTGGGAAGAAGTGGGGAGCCTGGGATGGGAGTCAGTGGATCTAGTCATCCCCAAAGCCCTTGGGACCTTGGGAAACCCAGGAAGAACTGTCCAGGATGGCCTTAGTCACTGTGAGGTGGGTAGGCCTGGGGTAGTTGAAGCCTGGACTTTTCCCATCAGGACTAGCAGGCCATAGCAGGTTGGAGGTGGTAGGATGACATACCTTTCCACGTTTGTCAGATCCGCCTTCGAGTCTCCAGCCTCCTGCAGGAAGCCAAGACCCAGGCTGCACTGGTGCTGGACAAGCTAGAGGTCCGGCAGGATTGCAGCCAAAGAGACCTCCCCTGATGGATGGTGAAAGTCCCAGTGGTCTCTTACCCATCTTAAGGGGCCCAGGCCTTGAGTACGGGTGGGGAGACTTGGGCATGATCTTTGCAATATCAGGATGGGGCTCTACACACAGCTTTCCATATGGGATCAGAGGATGCCAAGAGGCAATGTGGGGTAATAGGGAGGGGATAAGACCTGTTTGGGGTCTCCTGCAGGTATGCAGCCTGCCGCCTTCTGTTACCTGCAGTTTCCAGTAAAGCGTGAGCACAAACCTGCCTGGTGTGCTTGGATTTGGGTGTAGGGCTAAGGGCCAAGTCTCAGTTGGGGGCAGGGCCAGAGCCAGGGGACCCCTTGGTCTATGAGGAATGAGGTGATAACCCCAGCCACAAGGTCCCCAGGTGCAGTGTATGTAAGGGCTGCTTCTAGGATGCTCCAAGCACTGTGTTCGTTGGAGCCCAGACCATATTGTAAGGGACAGAGACCCAGTGCACAGGGCCATCCCACTCTGCAGTGTTGAGTGGCTCCTGAGGGTTGTGAGGACAGTCTCATCTTGTACACTGGATAATTCAGTCCTAGCTGCTAGGCCACCCTCCGCCCTTCATAGAGGTCCTCCTCTAAGATCACCTCCTGCCTCAGTTCTCTATTATTAATTAAAAACTGCTACTCTGTCTATCCCATGTAACCAAAAAGTATGGTTGTACTTACTAACATAGGATATGAAAAGAAAATGACTTGGGTACATTCTTCTTAAGTGAGACAGAAAATCTAAATGCCTTAAAGGACAGACTTGCTATCTGAAAGTTTAAGTCATTTGTTTCTAAATGAGACATCATCATCTAGAAGTGATACAAATGGACATTTCACATGGTTGGAAGCAAAGGGATGGGTTCCTTCAGTGCAAGAAGTTCCCACAAATCAGGCTGAACCTAATAAGGCGCTTGGGAGGGCCATCCCAGTTCAAGTGAGGGGCCCTGGGCAACTTGTGCATTAAAAAATGCCAATGACCTGCCAGGGACAGGACAAGGATGGCTGTGACCATGGGTCATGCTCCCGCCCTAGGATCATTTGCTTAAGCATCTCTTAGGGCTCATTTTGCTTTTTCTTCAAGGCAGCAACCTGGATCCCAGAGGACTGCCTGGGTGTGTATGAGTGCAGGCCTCGAGTTCTTGAACTCAGCCCAGCTCACGTCTGTGTACCACCAGGTGTTGGGTGGAGGCTGCAGGACCCTAGCTTTGGAAGAGCTGGGCTGAGTTAGAGTTAGGGTTAGGGTTAGGGTTAGGAAGGTACAGCACCAGCCTGAGGGAAGGACTCCTTTCTGGGGCTCAGGGTTCAGCAGAACTTCAAGAATGCAAGGTCATTGGCTCAGAGCTTAGTGGGGAGTGCTCAGAATCATGCAGGAGCTGTGCCTGCAGGGTGGAGGCACAGAGGCTGCCAGTATCTCACTTTTCCTATCCTTCATGGCTGTCTAAGCTGCTGGTCTCAGATGAGGGTCCTACCGAGGGGGACTTCTCGAGGGGTTTGGAGAGGAGGCAACCAGATGAAGACCCACTATTTCAGGCTTCACATTCTCTCCCTGAGCTCTGAGGAGAGAAGTCTAGGTGGAAGTGTGATACAGCTAGGACCTTGAGAGCATCTGAAAATGTTTGTGTGAACTTCTTCCTGGTCAAGGACTGGCTACAGTTTATTCCATTGTTGTGTAGGTTCTTGAATACATGACTCTAGTCAGCACCACAGAGGTCTAAAGGCACATGGGTGAGTGGACATTGGAAGGATCACACAATGAGGAACTGTGATTTGGCCATGGTGAGGGGTTTTCTTAGGGAATACTGGAGAGGAGGTATTGGTGAGGGGAAGATGGTGAGGGGATGGTGCTTGGGAGAAAATAGTGAGGGGAGGGGGTGAGGGGGATGTTGGAAGGGGAGCTTCGTATAAGGATGGTGGTAAGGGAATTTTGGTATGGGGAATGTGGTGAGGGGATAGTGGCAGGTAATGATGGTATGGAGAAGGGTGGATAGATTTTGTCCAGGGCTGGTGGTGGTGTTAGGCTTGTGCAGGTAATTTGTTGTTGAAGATGCTGTAGGGGATGAGAATGCTGTGCTATGGTGAGGAGATCTGGTGACAGGACAGTTGTGACAGGTCATTGGTAGGATTATAGTCATGAAGGAAATTTGGCCTGAGCCCATTAGTGATGGGTGTTGTTGAGGATGTAGGGTGTGGATGCTGGAGAAAGGATATTGATGTGGGGATGTTTAGTACGTTAGAGATGGGATGTTGCATGAGTCATAGAGTGTTGCTAGGAGAATATTGGTGAGGAGATGTAGGTAAGGGGATACTGGAGTGAGAAACTGGTGAGGGTGTGATGACTTGATGTCAGTGAAGAAGGGGTGTTTGCAAGGGGATCATGGTATGGGCATGTTGGGTAGGGGATGTTGATGAGGGGATTTTAGTGGGACTCACTGGGGTTGGAGGGATAACTGCTAAAGGGACACTGGTGGATGGAAACCTCTCCCAGATCACTGGTGTCTGAAAGTCCTTTCTGTGAGACTGGCTTTCACACTACCCTAGGTCTGAAGCTGCACATGCAAGGACTAGTATCACAGAGCCGGGCCTTGGTCATGGTCATGTGATCTAACTGTGTTGGGTGGAGGGGGCCCTCCATGTCCCTCTGCCTTCCCAACCTGTGAGGTTCTCAATGCATGAGTGGTGGTTTGGGGTTGACTCTCAGGTTGTGGGGACTTAGGGGATCAGGTTAGTCTCTTGCTGGTACTTTGGTTCTTTGTGGGGAGAGGGTTAGGATTAGGGCTTGCAGCTGCAGGCTGTGTAGCCAGATGGCAGAGGTGGAAAGTCAAAGAGATCATGACATGGTATCAGAGTGTTATGGGATGAGTGCTCATCCCAAAATGCATGGGTTGACTTCCAAAGCCCCATACTGTAGAGTGTGGCTTTATGTGGAAAGGAGGACTTTGCAGATGTCACCCATTATGAAGAATTTGTACTGGAGTAGTACAACAGGATTAGTATCCTTTGAGAGGGCAATCTGGAGTAAGGCAGAGGTAGTGGGGAGATGACCGCCATTCCCAGCAGTGGTGGGCTGTGGAGAGCTGCCTGACGGGGGCATTGCCAAGTTTCTCCAGGACCACAACTGAAATCCGTTCTTTGCAGAGCATAAGTTATTAGGAAATATTAAAAATGTAGCCAAGGACACTAATAGAAACCTTTTGGTTATACCCTATAAATATTTATATTAAATATATATATTTATTTAAAATAAGTGTTTTAAGTATACCAAAAGTATGTACCCATCAAGTCAAAAAAATAAAACACTTAATCAAGATAAACCTAAAGAAACAAATAGGGTCCACCAAAATACACAAAACCTTAAAAAGGGTGCTAAAACCATCTGTCTCCAAAGGGGAGAGGCTAACTGCTCATACAGGAATGCAATAGGACAGGGATCCTTTTAATACCAATATCCAAGCCAGTTCAAAGAAGTTGCCAAGTCCTTGTCTTCAGGTTGGAGCAAAGTTATCAGAGGACACTGGAAGTCAGCATGATTGTAAACAGAGGAAAAAAGGCCAGGCGGGGGCGGGGAGGCGAACCAGAATGGGCTCTGGAGAGAGATGACGGCCTGGTGCCAAGATTCTACTCTTGCAACACATTCTTGAAGTGGAATTAATGGCTACTGATTGAAATAGCAGGGCTTCAGACCTGCAGACATCAGTAATGGTGATAAAACTGGCCTCGATACCTGCATAACTTATTAGAGCTTGTTACTATTGTAAGGGAAGAGTCAACAGGAAACAAGGGGTTAACACACATTTACTTGATCTAAGGTTTGAGAAATGTAAATCCTTGTAAACCCATGGAGCTGAAAATATTTCACTATAGCGGTGTAAACCTGTGTGTTGCTAAGGAGAACTGTCTGTCTTTCCTATCACCTCATGCTGTAAACTAAGAGACACGTAAAAATTGTTCCACTGTTGAGAAAAAAAGTAAAGGGAACTTGGACACAGATGAGCATAGGGAAACCATTATGTGAAGACTGCAGTGACACTTCCTGCTGTGGAAAGACAGGGGAGTGAACCAGAGCCTGGAGGGAGGCCTGAGGTCTAGGACAGACCCTCCCTGTGCCTGCAGAGGTATGAGTCCTGCTCATACCTCACATCTGGACTTGTGGCCTCCAGGTCTGTGAACCTAGGAGCCTTAGTTCCCTTCTACTTCTTCCCTTCCTCCCTTCCTCCCTCCCTTCCTTCCTTCCTTCCTCCCTCCCTCCCTCCCTCCCTCCTTGCCTATCTCCTCTTCCTTCCAATGCTAGGATCAAACCCAGGACCTCATGCATACCAGGTAACCCTCTGTCACTGAGCCACACCATAGCCCAAGACAGTGATCTCTAAGCCACTCAGTCCCGAGTACCTAGTCATGCAGGTCTGATACATGGGGCAGAACATCTGTCCTGGGAAACCCACAAATCCATGTTGAACCTCTGGGAGGGTAAGTGTGGAAGACCTGGGCTCTGTGCAACCAAAATCATCCACATTGCAATAAGAATGTCTTTGATGGTCATCATCTTGTCCACCCACTGTCCACCAATTGTCCATTCGTGGGTGCCTCACTGAAGCCATAGGTCAGTCTGAGAACACCCTGCCCTGACTGGGGACTAGGGGATAACTCAGGATCACAGTGGTGTTTTAGCCTGGCACTCATTGGCTAGGGTAGAGTCCACATTGAGGCTGTGCTGACCATGCACTTGGGGATGATGGTGTAGGTAGCCAGCACCTTTTGGCAGTCCCTATCTCTAGGAGAGAAGGCCAAGCTGGGCAGGAGGCCAGGGACCGATGGGCTCTGGTGAGTGTGCAGATGGTCTGAGTGCCCTTTCAGTGGCAGGAGGGGCCCAGTGAGACACATGCCTGAGCAGACACTGGGGAGCTGGCAGCAGCAGGGAGGTTCAAAGCCTTTATTGGGCAATGGGTGTGCCACATGGGGCTCTCAGGCCTGGTCTCCTGAGCTGTGGGATAAAGGGCAGAGAAGGGCGGGGCCCCAGGTAGGGCTGGTACAGGTCAGCAGAGAGCCTTTGGAAGAGGCTACAGGTGAGGGAGCGGCAGGGAGGCATGAAAGAGGGGTGGGGGGTCCCCAGGGGAGCTGGTGGTGGGCAAGGGACCTTGGGGTCAGAGTCCTCTTGTCCTGACCTTGGGAAAAGGGCTCTTACTCATCAGAGAGACCCAGGTGTACAGTCTAGCTGGGACTGGCAGGGCTGGGGTTCAATTAGCACCACAGAGGAGAGATGGACAAGGGGCTGGTAGGCATGCGGGCAGGCGCTAACAGATCCAACGGATGAATCTATCAAAGAAGCTGGGCTGGGCCAGGCTGTCAAAGTCCTTCTCACGGAAGATGGCTGCCCTGTCACCCAGGCTGATTTTGGTAAGCACATCCATGTCCACGTCACTGCCCACGGCAACTACGGTGGGCACCACATTTTGCTTGCGCATGGAGTGCACTGACTCCTCAAGGCTGTCATTGCCTGTGACACCATCCGTAAGGAAGACAAAGGACAGCTCTGCATGGCGCCGTGCCCCACCCTGTGCACCCCGCACCACATTGTTGATGGCATGCACGATGCCTGTGCCCACGTGTGAGAAGGAATTGAGGTAGGTGGTGCTCTCCAATGCTTCATGGATGGTGGTCAAGTTGTAGGTCAGTGGGAAGGCTACCCGCTGCTCGTTCTGGCTGCCATACTGCAACAAGGCCATGCGGGCGTTGAGTGGGTCATCATCTCTGCGTGCCAGCGTCAGGCGCCGTGACACCTCCTCCACGAAGCGCCGTGCCTTGTGGAAGTTCTGCTCACCCAACCGCTCAGAGCCATCCAGCAGGAAGACGATGTCCACAGGCCGCTGTGTGCACTGGGCCACGTACAGCTCTGTAGGGGAGATGTGAGGTGGGAGCAGGCGGGCGAGGGGTGGCCAGCCCGAGACTTACCTCATCTCTGTATACACTCTGCCCATTGGACCCAAACCATGAGGCTTTGAGGTTTCACCCACAGCCACCGACAGAGGCCGCAGCAGAACAGCCCTGGATGCTGGGTCACTGACTAAGGCTCCTCTGGGAGTATAATTGTCCCTTGGGAACCCACATCAGACGTCTTAAGTGCTCCCAACC
This sequence comes from Nannospalax galili, assembly GCF_000622305.1. Lineage (NCBI taxonomy): Eukaryota > Metazoa > Chordata > Mammalia > Rodentia > Spalacidae > Nannospalax > Nannospalax galili. The sequence goes on along the minus strand of NW_008344186.1, from coordinate 1,371,727 downwards.
TGGAGGGCCAGAGACTTGGCCAGAGGCCAGAAAGTCTACCTTCTGCTACCAAGCATGGTCTCAGCCCTGACCAGCCACATCTAGAACCCTACAAAGCCCCAAAGCCTGACTCTTGTTCCAAGATTCAGTTATTCACATAAAGGCCACTGTCTGGTGGGAGGGACAAGACAGGACCCTGGTCCTGACTCCCTCTCACAGGATCTCAACCACCACTTGCTCCTGAGTGCTCAGGGCTGGCTGGGCTGTGTTTTTCCTAGAAAGAGGAAGAACCTACATGTCCTGGGACTGTTTGTCACTTTGGTGTGCAGGGAGCATGGGTGTGACTGAGGCAGCCCAGGTGGGCCCCTCTGAGACTCACTGCCACCAAGACATCCCTTCCCCTGGTGGAAAGTCACCAGCCCTAGACATATAGGTGTCAGAGCTCAAAGGTTGGGGCACAGCCACCTGTTCACCTAGAGACACCAGGTGGGCCCAAGCCTATGAGGAAGGAGCAGGATAGTTCTATACACTGTCATGACATGGGCATTCCGGCACCCAGCGAATCATATCAAAGACAGCCTGACTCTAGTCATGAATGACCAAGAATGTTGAGGCAGGTGCCAGGGTGCCCACCCCACAGGCATGTGAGTACCTAGCTCACAGTAAGTCACCACAGCTTGCCATTTGACCACAGCAATTCATTCAGTTACAGGTTTCACTTTTTTATAAAACATTTAACATTGCTTACTACCTCCGAAGTTGAACCCTGAGCCAGTGAGTGTCTGCTATCAGGTAGTCTTTCTTACTGAGCTTATTAGCTATATAGCTTATTTAGTGCACATTGCCCCTGGAACCTGCTCAGAGTTTCTTGAAAGTTCCTACTGGCAACTGGACTTTCTAGTCTCTCATAACTGACAGACAACCCCTGGAGACCAGGTGACGCTGATGAAGATGTATAAGTGACTGGTAGTTCTGAGATTCAGGGGCTCTATGCCCCACTTCTGGGAGGGGTCCCTTCTCCTGCCAGTGACTCCCAACAGGGAGTCTGTTCCAGCCTTCCTCAGGCAGTAAGTGTGAAATATGACCCTCCCTCCACATTCCAAGAGGACAGGTTTTATCCTGAGCTAGAGGGGCATACATGGGAGCAGCGACTGATCAGCCGAGCCTAATTAGGGCTTCTTGGGTTCAGTCAGAATATGCTCACCTTGGGGGGCAGTGACTTTGCTGTGGGTCCCCTGCCATTTCCCAACATTTTATGATTCTCAGGCAGCTGGAGGCAGCAAAGTTCCTGCCCACTCCTTCATGTTACCTCCAGATACCAGGCTGGGGACATGCTTAGGCATGCTGGCAGATCAACTCTGGCACTTTGACTTAATGGGGATGACACCAATGAGCTATACCACTGACTCAGGACTGCTGGGCCACTGCTGTGTGCTGCACAACCCTTGTCACTTTCCCATGGTTTCCTGTAGGCTCTGAACATGCACCTGCCACCAAACCAGTTCCAACTAGAAGCAGGCAAGGAGGACATCCTCAAGCACTTGGATCACATTCCTCCCTCACCTGTGCCACAATGTGGCTCAGATGGACTGGGGTGGTATGGCCAACTGAATAGTGACCCCCTAAAGATGCTCACACTGCAACAGCAGAGCCTGTGAAGGTCACTATGTGGTAAAGGACTACAAACAGGAGATTAAATTAAGGATCTTGAGATGCAAACTTCTGGGATTTAGGGTAGGCCTTAAATTCAATCACTGATGTCTTTGTAAAAATGAGGAAGGGACACAGAGACAAAAAGAGAAAAGTCCATGGGAAGATGGAGGCGACACCAGTGATGTGTCCACAAACCAAGGACAGCAGCTCCAGCAGAGGCTGGAAAATGTAGGAGGGTACCCTCCAGAGAGTACAGCCTTAAAGACACTAGATTCTGGATTTCTGCCTCAGGACTGCAAGGGTGGGTCCCTGCTGTTTGAGGCCCTAGTTGTGGCGGCAGCCCTAGGAAACTATAAGCGGTGAGGGTTTGCTCTGTCTGTCTGCTCATGGTGGCCCTGAGCTTAGCAGAGTGTCAATGCAGTCTCTGGGTCCCCTGTGATGTCCCTGTGCACCAGCTTAAAGGTGTCAATGAACAGCTGCATCCAGTCCTGCCGCTCGACCCCTGTGGCGAACTTGGCCCTCTCGGCGGTGTAGACCATCACAGCCACCAGTTGGGAGTAGGCAGCTGGGTTCTGTGTGAACTCCGTGGCGTTTAGCAACTGCTGGATCAGGGGGATGGTCTTGGGGAAGGTGGGGTCCGGACCCTCTTCCGTGCGGAGGAAGGTGACCGGGGGCTCGCTGCCAGGCCACGGTTCATCTGCAAGGGAGCGTCCAGAGAAGACTTTAGGGGCTCCAGTGGATGTGGCTGGCCTCCAAGCCCTCCTTAGGCCTCTCTCCATGGACATCAGTTAGGATCAAAGAGTGGCAAACAAGCCCAGGGAGAAGAGCTAGAGACACAGCAGGTAGCAATGTCTGCCCTAAGCAGGGGGCTAGCGGGGGAGGGAGTTGGCAGCAAGCAGCATGGCCAAGGAGGCTCAGCTCAGTGGCAGCTCTGGGACCATCACAGGCTTCCAGAGAAACTTAGCACCAAGTGGCAGTGCCCATATCTGAGAGATATGCACAGATGCTACAAGCTTCCCAGAGCAGTGCTGTATCCCTAGGAAGAGCCAGCCGACAAAGTGCCCACAGACAAAGCCCACAGCTCTAACCTGTCCTTGAGATGTGGTCAGTCACCCTAGGACCTGTTCTTGAGGGTCTGAGTCCATGGCGAATGCAGACACCAACAGAGGTCAAGATCCCCCTACTCTCTTTTCCCCTTCTGCCTCCCTCCATCTCTTCTTCCTCCCTCCCTCTCTCTCTGTGTCTTGGTTTCTTAGTTTCCCCCCTTTCTGCCTCTGTCCCTCTTTCTCTCTGTCTCTGGTTCTCTTTTCCTGTCTTTATCCCTCCCTCTTTTCTTCCTTCTTTTCCTTTCTGTGTCTGTCTCTCTCTGCCTCCCTCTCTCCCTACAGTGTCTCTGTCTCTTCCTCCTTTCCTCCCTTCCCCTGGCTTCTAGTGTCTGGTGGGCAAGGAGGTCTGACTCAATGGTGTCATGGTCAAACTCACTCCCCTTGCTGTGGCAACTAAAGAGGCACAAGGAAACCCAGATTCCATACCTCAGGACTAGCCCCGGGACCTTGGACCTCACCGGGAACATTATTCTCTGGATGATCCTGTTTCTTGACCCCACCATCTGTGCTCGGTTCTTGCTACAATCTTTGTTACTGTGGCTGTTACCAACTCTATCCTTATGATCTCGAGCTTCTCTGGCACTCAGTGGTCCTCCATAGTTGACACCATCCCTGGCCTGAGGCAGGTCCAGGATGACCAGGCTTCTGGGTGGATAGGGCTACCTGGTTCAGAAGTCAGTGCTGGGTCATTGTCAGTAGCGTTACTAGCACTGTCTCCACTAGTAATGCCCATAAGGATGCTCATTTGGGACCTTGTTTGTAAAGACACCTTCTAAGGTCACTGTGTCCCTGCTCACCAGGTCTAATTTATCTTGAAATTTCACAAATCACTAAAGGGAGATGAGTTTTATAAAAGTAGAGAGAGTGTTAGAGAGCGGGGAAGTAGGGAGAGGACCCTGGGGGAACACTGTGTTCTATAGGGTCCTGAGGGCTCAGTATATGCTGAGGTCTCCATTTCTTCCTAATTCTCTTCACTGCTACCCTCTAGAGCTGGTGCTCTCAGCTCTGTTTAACTCAAAGCCTCATTCTGGAGCTTTGAGTCACCCTGTGCAAGCCAGATAAGGATATTACTAGAAAAGATGATGCAGCTCTTTGAACACAGAAATGAACCTTCCCCAAGACCCAAATGGATCAAATTCAACATGCATAACAGAACTACACCATTTGCAAGGCTTCTGCCTCAGGAACACAAGGCTCACTCAGCGTTAGAAAATCAACAAGATGGGGCTGGAGAGATGGCTCAGTGATTAAGAGCACTGGCTATTCTCACCTGGGTTTGGTTCCCAGCACCCACATGACAGCTAATAACTATCAGTAACTCCAGTTCCAGGGGATCTAATATCTTTTTCTGGTCTCCATGGGCATTACATGACATGAGTGCATTTACATACATGCAGGCAAAACACTAATATACCATAAAATAGAAATGAATTTTAAAAAGAACATCAACAAGAGTGACCATGGCTTCTATAGCTCAGGAAACCTCACAGGGTCATACCGCCAGACTAAGCATGTGACAAGAACCAAAACCTTTCTTCCCTGATGAAAAAACTCAGCCGCTAAAAGAGGGGAACGTCCTCATTTCATAAAGACAGCCACAGAAACCCACAGCTAGTGTCACACTTGATTAGAAACTTGAACCTTTTCCACTGTGATCAGGAGCAAGGCTGAGGGATCTTGGTCTGGTTTCTGTGCCAGAGGCGGGTAGCCATCTGTGTACTGGTCACCCTTATAAAGACCCCAGCTGGGCCCTAACCTGGGACTGAGTTCCTGTGCAGTACCATGTCATGGTCAGATGCCACCGCCCACTAAAGGCACAGCTCATCTGGGAGTCTAATCAAGGCTTCAGGAGTCAGGGTGGGGCTGTGATTGTGGGGTATCACTCAGAAACAAGTGCTCTGAGCCCACACCATCCTCCCCTGACAACTGTACTGGGTGGCCGAGGCCAAGGCATGCTCCCAAGTGTATTTTCTTGGTAATAAACTCTTTTAGAAAATTGTGAGACCCTGAGTCCTCAGTCTACACGGTCCCTTCCCTTAGGTTTCAGAGCCTGTCCACATGCATAGTGGGCCACCTTGTCTTCTGAGGGTCCAAGGAATAGCTGAGACTCTGAGGAGTTGCTGCTGCACACTGTAGGCTCTGAGGTCCGCTACCTTGTCCCACCCCCAGAGCAGTCCCACAGTTCAGAGCTGGCCCAGTCCCTACTCCCCTACTCAATCCATGCTCCTGGGAGGGAGCTGCATGACTCCCGAGGCTCCAGGGTTATCTCCCTGAGGCCTCTGGACTCCAGCTCCAGCTTCCCACCATGAGGGGGTCAGAAGCAAGCAAATGGCTGCTGTGTAGACATCAGTGTGCTTGCCTCTAGATGTTTGATGACATCCTCTTTTGACCATCAGTTTCCGAGCTTTCTCCCAAAAGACCAGGGCTGACTGGGCCCTGGGGGCTGGATGGCCCTGGCTATTTCCGCCCACTCCTGTTCCCCTTGGTAGGGAGAGACTGCAGATCCATGGACAAGACACTTTGGGTGCTGAAACGCCTTTCTGACCAGTGGCCAAGAGCCAAGCACAGCCAGACTAGCAAGCCTCTGTCTAGATGATGTATGGGAAGAGCTCAGGACAATACTGCATGCTCCCAGGAGCCAGGCCTCCCCGAGCCCCTGACTCCATGATGCCAGAGGTGAATCTCAAGGATATCTCCTTGAGGTGTCTCCGCAGTAGCACACCCTTGAGGCTGCACAGTCCATTTCAACAACCCTGGCTGCTAGAACAGGAAGGACACTGGGGCTGCTTGGCTAGTCTGGGGAGGGGGCTTCAGGCACCTGCATTACCTGTTTGGCAGGGAAGCTCTGGACACACGATATGGGGGTCTGCAAGAGAAGAAAGAGGCCAGGTCCCCATTAGTTCCTGCTGGGCCCTCAGCGGCTACCTGCTGCCTGCTAGGTGTTAGGGCCTGGGTCCTACCACTTACCCGGGCAGAGGACATCCTCCATGTCATCAATGAACTTCTCGGCCACCAGGTCGGAGAACAATGTCATGTTGCGCACCTGCTGTGGCTTGTCACAGGCGATGGAGTAGAGGTTCTCGCTCTCATGCCTCTCGTGGAACATGTCACCAATACCGATGGCTGTCACTGTGACATCACGGTCACACAGCGCCCGAAGGTTAAGGTCATCATCACGTGGGTCGTGGCGCCCATCTGTGATGACCACTGCAAACACGCGGGTCTTCTGGCGCCGGCTCTCCTTGATGAGCTGGTTGTAGGCAAACTTGAGGGCAGAGGGAGTCCAGGTGCCGCCTGCGATCCACTCGAGGTTCTTGACGGCCTCCTTGAAGCTGGACAGGGAGTTGACTCGCTCGTCGTCCAGCCGGATGGCCTCAAAGGTACCCTCATGACTGTACTGCACCACACCCACACGTGTGCCTACAAGGCCACAACAGCATGAGCAGTGTCCACAGGCCTGCCCTCCTATCTATGGGACCAGGGCTTGGCCATCTTGAACACAATGGTGGGGTAAGAGGCAAAGCTAGGACTCTGGCTAGTGGGAGAGATGCGGTTTCTGCCTGAGGGTCCCGCCCAGCCCCCACTGACCTGTCTCAGACTTGGGGTCCTTAGCAATGGCACCCAGCCTGTTGACCACATTAATGACAAAATTCTTCTCCAGTGTGAAGTTGGTGTAGCCAATGCTTTCAGAGCTGTCGATGACGAAGACCACATCCAAAGCACCACAACGCTTCTCACAGTCTGTGTGTGTGAGGTAGGGATGGCAGGGTCAGTGAATAGGGAATGTGAAAACTGCCAGGGTGCAGGCCCAGGGATACTGTGAGTGGCCTTACCCCCACGTACGCCAGCCCTCCTGAAACCATGCACACACCCTGATGTGCTGGGCCAACTCACCACAGCATCCGCAGGTCTCCCTCACATAGGTCATGACATCACATTCCTGCAACATAGCCCCAGTGGGCACACTCAGGCAGTGAGCACACGCTGGGGACCTGAAGGCTTCCATAGGAGTCTTTAAGCCCACACCCATTGATGTCCACACCCACACATGACAAGTGGAGCCAAGAGAAGGAGGTGTGTATTGCCAATCTCACCCTTGACTCTATTCTCTGGTCTTGTCCTTGCCAACCTGACTGCTGCTGACTTTACTCTCTGAACTAATGCCTGCAGCTCTTGACTTCTGACTCCATCTTCTGACCTTGTTTTTGCTAACCTCAAACCTGATGCCCTCAACATCTGACCTTACTTTTGCCCTCTGACCTTGCTCCTGGGAACCTCCTGTACTTGCTGCTCGTGGTTTCTGATTTTTAGGAGGGAGAAGAATGCTTGTAGCAAGGACACTGATTACACCCCTGGTTATACCTACCGTGAGGCCAGGGTCTCCAGGAGGACCAGGTTCTCCCTGAAAGATGGAGGATGATAGTGAGAGGTGAAATTGCTGGGTCTGAGTTGCTCCTGGTACCACCACCCAGGGCACACTGACCAGTGGGCCTCCTAAGGGCAGAATCAGGAGGCTTCCAGGTTCATTAGCCTGGCTGGCCCAGGGCCTATGGCCTGAAGGGCCAAGGGACAAAGAGACAGAGGTGGGCTTACCTCAGGTCCTGGGATTCCTCTTGGCCCCCGAGGGCCAGGTTCACCAGGAGGACCAGGATCAGCCTGAGGAAGAACAGGGGAGTGGGTTCAGTGCCTTCCTGGGGGTAGTCTCTGTGCTCTATACAAGTCTTGCTCCCTCTGCCATGGCCCCTGTTTGGAGTTGCAGGAGGTGTGAAGGGTTGTACTACCAGCCTCACCCTGAGGGACACGGAGATGATATAGAAGATATGTGTACAGTTGGCATCTGTTATCCACGATGGATATTTTTAGGGAATGTCCTGGCCAGCTGCTGTCAGAGCTTGGCAGGCAAGAGAGGGTAGAGGGCCACTGAGGAGCTCAAAGATGGTGCTGGGCTAGCTTACACTGACCCATCCTGTGGTCACCTATTCACCCTCATGTGGTCCACCCAGACATCCACTCACCTTTCCACCTATCTACCATCCCTCTACCCCTTGCCCACCTCATCCATCTGTTCATCTACCATCATTCGATACATTCCTGCTGTGCTATGCCTTGCCCTCACTGTTCTCCATGCACCCACATGTCTTGCTGGACACCTAGCCAAGGCTAGGGACATGGAGATGGAGAGGACACAGGCTTGGACTGTACTGAGCCAACAGGAGACGCTGGCTGAGGGTGGGGATGATGCTGGGCAATGGGGGGTGAGGAAGGACAAACCCGGCCTCTGAGCCTGGCCATTCTTTTCAAAGGTCAGTGCCAGGCAGGCTGGATGTCCTTCCGGGGCTTCTGAGCCCTCCTCGTGTTCAGGATAGTGGCCCTGGGCACAGGACAGTAACACTCACCGGCTCTCCCTTGTCTCCCTTTCTCCCAGGTGCTCCTTTCAGGCCAAAGTCTCCTCGGCTTCCCTGTGACACAGGACACAGGTTAGTCATGGGTGAGGAGTGTCTGTCTATATACTCTTGCCCCACCCTGTAAGACCTTCCAAAGTCTACCAGGGACATGGAGATGATACAGAAGATATGTGTACAGTTGGCATCTGTTATCCATGCTGGGTATTTTTAGGGAAGGCTTGGCTTTGGTTGGAAAAGGACACAGACATAGGAACTACTACCACTCAAAGCCCAGGCAGGGCTCCTATAGCCTGGCCTGGCCTGGCCTGGGGTAGGGACATGACCATGAATATGGTATATAGAGTTTCCACAATGGATGTTACATGCAGACCCCTCTACCGTCCCAGCAGGAAAAGGCTGGGTGGGGCAGTACTCCCAAGTACCTCTGGGCCTGGTGGGCCGGGCTCGCCCTTTTCTCCCTGTAAAGCAAGCAAAGATCTGACAGGTTGTTTGGGCACAGACCCCAAGTCTGGCCACAGACAGGAAGCCAACCATCTCTCAGAGTGGAGCCCAACCCTCATAGATTCCTGGTTATCAAAATTCATGCAGGACCTCACAGGTAAAGGCCTGTGATGTCTTGGTAAAGGCCGCTCATTCCATACATGCTGAACCACATTTTCCCCATTCCTGGGTGGATCCCTCCTGTCTCCTAGTATCATCTAGACCTGTCTTTGCCCCAAGTAACAGGTGAGCCTCCCTCCCAGTCTCCAGAAGAAGCATCAAAGAACTACAGACACTTTAGAGGGAGTCCCTTTCCTATGCCACAACTCACCGGTGTCCCTCTGGGTCCTGGGTAGCTGAATCCAGGCCTTCCAGGATCTCCCTGGAAGGGAAAGGCTGAGTTAGTTTGGATGGCTGATGAGGAGGTAGTACCCAAACAGTGCAGATGTGGACCAGGGTAGCATCATGCAGGCCCACTTCTGGGCTGGAGTGTGTGTGGTAGGTGTGCCTGGTGGCTCAGGGACTATGGCCCACACTGGAGAGGCCACTGGGACCATGTGGCACCCATGTGGTTACCCACCTTTCAGGACCTTGCTCTCTCTCACTGGGGTCATTATTTGGGGAGGGCTGAGAACAGGATGACTGTTTTCCTACTGTCTCCCATGCTTAGAGGCCCAGCCTTGCTGCCCCAGCCGCCAGTCTTACCAGGATCTGGGAGCAAAGGCCCTTCTCCCACCTTAGGGCCTCAAGTGCTCTTTCATCATTTTCCTGTTGGGCAATGTCACAGACCCTGGACTCCATCCCAAACAGCTGGAAGGAAGGGACATACCTTGGGACCTGGCTGTCCTGACTCTCCACGAGGTCCAGCATCACCAGGGTCTCCCCGAGATCCCTGAGGGTAAGAGAGAAGGCAGAGTTGGCCTAAGGCACCTAAGCTGGTGACAACCTGACTTGCTCAGGCCTGCTCTGAGCACATGGCAGGTCTTGGGACCAGGGCTGCCACCCGGCCTTATGGGGGTGGTGTTGGGAAGCTCCTTCAGGGAAAAGAGACTAAGGTTCACGGATGGGAGCAAATCTTGGTTTCACTGACCTGTTTGCTATGGAGATGGTGAAGAGCAGCCACAAAGAGAGGATGGATGGGGAGTTGGGGGCAGGGTTGGGAGTGGGCTAGGGGTCTGGGATAGGATAGAGAGTAGGTGGGGTAGGGGAAGAATAGAGACTGGGTAGGATTGGGGGCAGGATGGGAAGCGGGTGGAGGGTCTGGGGCACAGCGAAGAGTGAATGGGGGTTTGCAGAGCAGGGTGGAGAGTGGGCGGGGAGTGGGGCAGGGTGGATAGTGCGAGGATGGGGGCGTGAGGCAGGACGGAGAGTGGGCGGGTAGTGGGTTGGGGGTCTGAGGCAGGGTGGGAAGTGAGCAGGGTTTTGGAGTAAAGTGGGGGGTAGGTGGAGGGTTGGGGAGGGGTGGAAAGTTGGGGGGGTCAAGGGGCAGAATTGGGAGTGGATAGGGGTTGGGAACAGGATGAGGAGTAGGCGAGAGGTGGGGGGAAGAATACAGACTTGGGGGATAAAGGGAGTATGGTGAGGTGTGGGTGGTTGACAGCGGGGGTGGGGGGGAGTGGGAGCCTGGGGGCAAGGTGCTGCAGTGTTCTGCTACTAACCTGATTTCCAGGTTCCCCAAGAGCCCCCTGAGGACCCCTGGGTCCAGGCAAGCCTCGCTCTCCCTGCAAAGAAAGAAGAGGGTGAGGTGCTCTGGTCCGACGGTGCACCCTCAGAATCCTGACACCAGCCCTGTGAGTGTAGCGGGGGTGGGGGGGAGTGGGAGCCTGGGGGCAAGGTGCTGCAGTGTTCTGCTACTAACCTGATTTCCAGGTTCCCCAAGAGCCCCCTGAGGACCCCTGGGTCCAGGCAAGCCTCGCTCTCCCTGCAAAGAAAGAAGAGGGTGAGGTGCTCTGGTCCGACGGTGCACCCTCAGAATCCTGACACCAGCCCTGTGAGTGTCGTGGTTCAAGGTAAGGTAGCATAGCCACACTGGCCCTGCTGCTCGGTAGGGATCCTGCCTTTACTGGTCTCAGGCCTGTAGGGTCTGTGGACAGGTTACGGGGTAGCTGTCCTGGGTGGACCCCCCTTTGGCCTGGCCCCTGCTACCTTCTGCCTCGCGTACCTTGGCTCCTTTGCTGCCGACTTCTCCAGCCAGGCCCCGGGGCCCCTCAGGACCAGGGTCTCCCTGTGAGAAGAGAAGCCTGGTCAAGTCTCAGTCGAGGGCCAACTCTGTGTTTCCCAAGAGAGGTAGTGTGGGGTGTGTGTGTGTGTGTGTGAAGATGGGGTCAGAGGACCAAGCTATTCAGCCTATTGGAGGAAGACCCCAGTTTGTCCAGGGTGATGCTGGAACAGTGACATCCTTCCTCCTGCAGTCCTCTCATCCTCACAGACCACCAGTCTGAGAGTCCTATTGAGGCCACTCTGTGAGTATAGGGACCCCACCCAGCTTAGGAGGAAGCCCCTTCAGCACCATCCTTGAGAGCTGCAGTGATGGGAGGCAACAGGAACATGTGCACCCACAGTGGGGACACTGCAGGGTGGAGCAGTCTATACAGTTGTGCAGAGTATGTATAGGATGGGTGGTGCCCTTCCAGGGGGCATTAGGAGTGCAAGCCTGCTTGTTTGGTTCCTGTAGAGGCTGAACCCTGCCAGTGGCCAACCACTGTTGGTGATTTTTGTTTTCCTGGTGGATGAGGAAAGGCCATCCCATCAGTCCATGGTGAGATCCAACGTAGATGCTATTATTTCTCATAGAACAACTCACCTTCTCCCCCTTGGGGCCATCACTGCCTGGGCTGCCCTTAGTTCCTGGATCTCCCCTGCGCCCCTGTAAAGAATAGGGGTATAGTTGGGAGAGGAGTGGAACTGCTGGGTGACCATGCTGGTCACTTGAGGCCTGATCCTACTCTCCTCCAGGACATGGGGACGCTGAGCCTGGTCCTCCTTCTTGATGACCTTGCCTGGCCTTTTGGCTTCCACCCTCACCCTGCTGTTGTGTCAGCCTTGTCCCAGCTGAGGACTCAGGACTTGGGTGGGAGCTCCTGGTCAGGCTGTAAGTCTTGGCCAGTGATTAGGACATGGCTTAGACTGTCAGGGTAGTCACTCCTGTTTGCTTTCTGGCTAGGCCTCCTCAGACTGTCTCTCCTAAGGATCAGCCCTGGGATGGGGCCTCTACCCTGAGTTCATCCCTGGGGGGGGTCCTGAAGGGAGGGCAGAGGTGGGCTAACTGGGGACATAGGGGTCTGCCTGATCCTAGGACCATTTGTCAATGGTCCTTCCTCAGCCCTGCTATCCATAGAGGGGCCACAGAGAATCCCAGAGAAGGGGATACTGAGGCAGGATGGGCTGGTCAGCAGGCTGAGGGGAATGGGATCTGCAGGTACAGAGTGAACTTACGGGTTCTCCTTTGGGTCCACGAGGGCCAGGCCCACCCTTGCCTCCTTTCACACCTGGACTTCCTGGGGCTCCATTGTTGCCTTGATATCCCTGTGTAGGTAAGGCAGGACAATTCAGCATGGCTGAGGGCATGGTGGAGGAACACTCAATTCCTGCCAGTGGGATCTGTTTGCCTTGGCACATAGGTGTGATAGAGCAGGAGAGCCTCTGGGAGGGCGCCCCTGCCATTGGCAGTGGAATGCAGAAGGGCGAGCACATGCTGGCTCACTGTCCTTCCCACTCCTCCCCATGTGTGTGAGGCCATAGACCTGGGTTGTCTGCCAAAGGGGGAAAGTAGGCCACCCACTTACCTTGCTTCCTTTGTCTCCGGGATCTCCTGGGGGCCCCCTGCGTCCTGGGCGGCCAGAGTCTCCCTGGAAGGATTGGAAATATCAGCTTTGTTCCTGCACAGTGGCAGGAACACAGATGCTAGGTAGTGGGGTGGGATCATCCAAATTCCTCCTTGTTCTTGGAAAATCTAGGATGTCAGGCACAATGGCAAGAGACCCTGCCAAGATGCCCGACTAATAGCCTATGAACCCAGGGTGAAGTCCTCTGAACCCTCTGGGGAAGGAGCTCTGTGTGACAGTGGGATGTGCTGAGCAGTGACTCAAGAGTCAAGGCAAGTGGCAGGGACATGTGTGTCTCAGGTCTGGGCTCCCAGGGAAAGGCTACCTGTTCTATGGCCAAAAGTCTAGGGCCACCAGGGGCATTCAGGAATCATCGGGGCCTCAGAGAACAGGGACTACAGTGTCCAGAACCTTCCCCAGGGACTCTGAAGTTGACAAAGGAGGTGGGCAAGCTGTGGTGCATGTGACCCTGCTCCTGCATAGCGAGGTTAGAGAAAGGCCCTCCCTGCCAGGTGTCATAGCCTAGGCTGTCCTTTTATCCTGACCTGTGCTGAGGCAGGAAACCCTGGGACAGGAGCCCTGAAGCAGGTCTTCCTGAGCGTGGTGATTCACCCTGCTTCAGAGCTGCTTGCAGCTGGGTCCCTACCTTGGCGCCTTGGTCTCCTTGCTCGCCTGGACTTCCAGCTTCTCCTGGGTACCCATCAGGGCCCTGAGAGAGGTGAGAAAGGCTAATGTTCAAACTCCTGCAGAGTGTTGCATGGGTGGGCTGTGCTTTCCATGAGCGAGAGACAGTGACACAGAGTTGGGACCTCAGAGTTGCTGTTGATCCTGGCTGTGACGTCCTGGCTCAACAAAACTCCTGCCTGTGGGCCTCAGTGGTCACCGAAGCTCCAGGTGCTCGGCCTAGAACCATGTGCTCTACCTGACCCAGCGGGAGACCCGACATGCCCAAGAGTTGACCCAGAGGATCTGGAGGGGGTCCTGTCATGTTGTGACCCCAGTGTCAGCAGAACCCTGGGCTGGGGTCAGGGTCAGGCAAGGAGGGAGGAGGGGCTGGACACATAAGAGAATCCAAATGACTTGCTTCCAGTCCTGCTTGGCACCTGTGGGCCCTGAAATGAGGTTTAATTGGCACACAGTGAGGATGGTAAAGCTGCTTACCCGGTTTCCAGGGTCTCCCTTGCAGCCAGGAGGTCCAATTCGGCCTAGCTTGCCCTGAAGGGGAAGAAGAGTGTCAGAGTGTGGATTTGAGGTCCATGGAAGTCAGTACTAGAACCACCCAGGACCCCACATGATAGTGCTATTGCACCCTAGACAGAGCACATGAGGTGAGGTGTCTCATCATGACTCTTCTTGTTTTCATGGGGACAGAGTCCTAAGGCCAGGTCAGGTGCATCAGTGTGGGATGCCCTCACCATGCACATGTGTGCATGCTTGTACATGTGTACCTGTGTACATGTGATTGTGTGCATTTGTGTGCGTGTGTGTGTGTGTGTGTGTGTGTGTGTGTGTGTGAGTGTGTGTGTGTGTGTGTGTGAGTGTGTGTGTGTGTGTGTGTGTGTGTGTGTGTGTGTGCCTGGTGTGAGGTTCACTTTACCTTCTGTCCATCAGTTCCGTTCTTGCCAGCTAGACCAGGGGCTCCCTGGAAAGGAGGGAGAGACTGGTTAGTTCTAGTTCTGGTTCTTCCTGAGTAGCAGAGCAGGAGACATCCATTCCAGCCAGCTTACCTTCCGACCATCGGCTCCAAATTCACCCTGTGCAGGAGGAAAGCAAAGTGTTAGTTGGGTCTCCAAGCTTTATAGACACTGCTGTCTTTGGAGTGCAAGATGAAAACCCTCCGCCCAAAAGCAAGGCCAGAACTAAGCCCCCTGGGAGGAGCCTAGGTCTGACCCTAGGATCTGCCAACAGGCTGCTGGGCTGTCAGGTGGGGGCAGTGGCCATCCATGTCCTGAGCAACATCACAACTCACCTTCTCTCCTTTGAGGCCAGGCACACCCTGAGGGTAGAAGAACAGGGTGTTAACAAGGGCAGGCAGTGGCACCCTGGAGAAACAGATGGGAAGGGCAACGAGCAAGCCACAGAAGCAAGGGTGTGTGCTGGCTGTATCATGCCTGAAATCCTGAGCACATGCTTGGTGGAGGAGGCTAAGCATGGGGTCAGGCTGGACACATGGTTTTGGAGTGACATTCAAACTGTAGACGTCCTTTTCTTCATCGGCAGTGGGGACTGGACTGCAGACATCCCCAAGGGCAGGGCAGGGAGCTGCCCCAGAATGACCTTCCCACACCCCTACTCCCCAGTCCCAGTCCTGGGTAGGGCCGACGGGAACTTGCCTTGGGTCCTGGGAATCCAATGGGGCCTTCGATGCCTGGGTCTCCCTGTGAAGAAGGGATTGAGAACCTTGGTTGTGATCCCAGTCCTGGGTGCAGGGAATGGGTGGAGGTCAGGTTGGGAGCTGGGAGCCAGGTGGAGGCCTTACCTGTCGCCCCTTCTGTCCAGGCTCTCCTGGCTCGCCCATGTTCCCCTTGGCACCCTAAAAGCAAAGGATAGGAAAAAGGGTAAGTGGGAGGGAACCCTGTCATCTGGGAGAGTAGCATGGCAAAGCCTGCTGGTCCCTCTTCAGTTTGAATAGGTGGGTGTGGGTGGGGCATGGATTGAAGGAACTGGAAAGACAAGGGCTTCAGGAAACCATGAAAAGTTAGACTCCTTGGGAAGTTTTAACTTTATAACATAGAGCTTTACCAAATAAGTGAATTTACTTATTACTGTCCTTCCACTTTAACTGCAAAGGGGACAGAAGAGTGGGAAAGAAAAGGCAAAGGAGAGAGGAGGGAGGAGAATGAACGGAACAAGGGGTCAGAGGTCTTATCGTGTCTCAGCTGTGCCCTGCTCTGGGGGCCCTGCTGCATTGACCTCCCAGGGCCCCCAGGTCACTGCCCTGAGTGGCAAATTCATTTCTAGCTGTGGCAGGGTAGGCAATACTTGTGGCCAGAACTGGAAGAAGCCAGGGTGGGGGTGGGGAGAGTGGCTGGTGGGAGACATCTCACCCAGACACCCATTGCTATGGAAGCTCTCGACGCACACGCAAAGAGTATGACGCTGCCTCCTAACTTCCTGAGTCACTTCAAGTGGCTGGTCTCATCTCAGTTTCTTCTGACCCCTCTGGTTTCTGACCAGAGTCAGATACCATGGTCAGTTTCAGATACTGTGGTAGTGGAGTTAGCATTTTATTTTATATAGCTCTAGTGTTAGGAAAATGCCCAGTGACCATTCAAAGCAAAGTCCCTAAAACCTACAATTAAATAAGTCACAAAAGGGTGCCTTATATTAATCATGTCACTGGCAGAAATGCATCTTGTGTTTTATTTACATACTTGAACATGACTGCTTACTTCACAAAAGTTTTTAAAGTAACATATCTTAATACTTTTAAACTTTTCCTGCTTTTCTCAAAATGCCATTTAAAAGGAAATGGACAAAATTTGAATTTTAGTTTTTCCAGAGTAATGTGTAGAGACCATCCATGGCCCAGCTGGCTCCCAAATGTAGAGTCCTTACAGAACAGGGGCTTCCTGTGGCATGGGCCACGTGACCTCAAAGCAGCTTACCTTCTGTCCTCGGTAGCCCTTGGGTCCAGGGGGTCCAGTAATCTCCAGGCAGCTCACCTTGTAGCACTGAAATGAAGTGGAGATAGCAGGTCAGGTTGGTAGGACAAAACCCTGGTGGGATATAGACTGGAGACACCTGTAAACTTTGACTTTCAGATGAACTCCTCCAAACTCCTATCTAGACCAGCAAAACTGGAATGAAGGAACAGACACACAGGGTGCTGGACAAGTGAGAACCAGTGTTCAGTCAAACCATCTAGCCAGGTTTTGGGGAAGTGAGGCTGAGTTGAGCAATGGCATTGACAAGGATCAAAGAGTGCTCCCCGCCAGCTAAGTATCATCTGTATACGGGGATTAATTTGCTATCCTTGTAAGTCATTTTAGGATGGCATGCTTCTGCAGAAACTTTATGGGGTAGGGACTTTGGGTGCCTGATCCTCTTTCCTACAAGGACACAGCACATGACAGCTGTCCAAAGCTGTAGGGCCCCCAGCTAGGTACATGGCTTCCAGTCTGGGTTGGATGCAGCTCCTCAGTCTGGGACATGATGCTTAACTTTCAGTAGTCATGTGACTTGGTGGATGACTCTAGCTCCAGGCTCTGGGGACTAAACAGTTGGGTTTGAATGTGGGGGAACTTTGTTGAAGTTCAAGAGAATATCAGGCCCAAAAGAACAGGTTGGTATCACTCCCTTTGCTGTTCTGGTCTGCTCAAGCAGGGAGCCAGGATTGCTGTACTGATCCTCTGCTGGGTCAGCAGTGTTAGTTGGCAGTTGGTGGGACAAGCTGGGCTGTAGTGACAGGGTCACTCACCTCCCCATAGGCTTCATGTTTCTGCAAAAAAAGACAGAGACCTGGGTTAGCCTGAGTAGGGACCTATGTGCCACACCCCAAGTCTGGGTGGGGTTTACAGATACAAGAGGACTTGTTCCTAACTTCCCTCAATCTCCTTACAGAGGTATGCTGTGGTCTGGCTGCTGCCACACTGGTAGATGGACTGTGGTCTCAGCCTCTGCCCCACCTACAGCTGCTCACCATGACCTTGATGATGCGGTTGATGGTGTCCTGGTCAATCTCAGTGGAGTCTGGCCTCATGGTGGCGTAGTTGTTGCGGTAGAGCTCATGTGGAGTGTTGGCGATGTCTCGCAGGCCCTGCTCATTCAGATTCCTGTTGGGGGCCACAGCAAAGAGCCGGATGCCCTCCTCACGGGCTCGCTCAGCCTGTAGCTTGATGCCCCCACATGGGCTGCCTGTGACATGGCCGTCAGTGATGACAACAGCAAAGTTGACCACCCCTCGGCCTCCGTGCTGCCGGATCTGCTGTGTCATATTGGCCAGTGCGCAGTCGGTGAATGTGCCTCGGCGGAAGGAGCGGATGCCCTGTAGGCTCTTGGTGAAGGAGGCCCGGTCGCTGCCAGGTGGACTGAACACTTCCACCTGGTCGGAGAAGTGTAGACCACCATAGCGCCAACTCAGTGCCACTTGGTCCAGGTAGAACTCATTCTGCAGTTGGCTGATAAACTGAGGTACAAACTGCTGCATGTGGTAGAGCAGGCTGTCTGTGGGCGACTGCATGGCCACGCTCTCCGAGGTGTCCAGGACAAAGTACACGTTGACGGGACAGTCAGCCTTTTCTGGGGGGACATTGGACTTGTTACAGCCTGCCCGGTGGAGGCTGTGATATGAGTCATCACCACCCCGTGAACACCCTCTCACTCCCAGAACTCCAGAGCCCTCATCCAGGTACCGGGACAATTGTTGTTCCTCTCAGAGGTGGAGGTGTCAGGTGAGATGACCTCCTGCTGCTGGGCATGGAGGGTCCCCAAGAGTCCCCCAAGCAGGAGCACAGAGACGGGGCCCTGGAGCATCTTGGCAATGGTCATGTGCCCTGATGTCCTACAATGGGAGGAGAGATTATGACATGCATTGCTGACCCCCCCAGGTGGGGTACACATAGATCACCACCCCTTGAAGAAATAGAAGCCTGCATGACCCACACCATTGCCTCTACACTTGCTCAGGAGGAACAACTCTCCAACTCCCTGTTGGCTGCAAGGCTTAGATCTAGGCTGGAATCAAACGGCCCCTCCCTGGCCTCTGGTACATATAGATGGGCCTATTTGAGTGGGATGGAAATACCAGGGGTCAGTGTCCCTTCCTACATCTTATTGCTGGGTCTGTACTGGAGCAGGAGGAGGGAGAAACATGCCTACTTTACTCAGGGGGCAGGTCCTAACTAACCTCAGTGTGGGACCCTGGGCATGTCCCTCTCCCTACAGCCTGGTCCCCACTTCACATGGGGCATTGGTGTGGACTGAGAGGAGGGTCAGGCCTAGTCAGACATAGCAGTTATTAGTATGAGTTTCCAACAAGTGCCAGCAGGCTGAGGGCAGTCCCTTCCCCGTTGTGGGTGCAGCAAGATCACTAGAGGAGGCAGCATAGACACAGCTGGGAGACACTCTGGAACAAGGACGGTAGTGCCCCTGGGGAGACAGTCCCAACCTTAATCTCTGGGAAATTGCTGAGATCAGAGAAAGCACTTTAGATTTCATGTTTTAAATTATTTTATTTGAAAAAGTAAGTGGCGTCGGTGAACGACAGATTTGACACCAAGGATGAATGAAATCAGGCACGATGACATGCACCTGTAATCCCGGCATTCGCGAGAGACAAGACAGTTGCCAGGAGCTCACGTTCAGCTGGGCTACTCCAGACGCTGTCTCCAAAAAAGATTAAGTAGAAAATACACAGCCGTCATGCCAGAGCTAGGGGAGAAGACCGATGGAGACAGATCCTGGAAATCAGAGAGGGCGTAACAGACAGCGAAAAAAGATCAGGCGGCCTCAGGAGAATCAATAAAGACATGACAGAGGCACTTTGTGCTAAAGACCAGGGCAGCCCACCAGGCAAACGGAATGAAATTTGGAGAGACCCATGTGAAGTGGGAAATCTGACTTACAATGAAAATCCTGAAGAGGAGAAAATACAATAGCAACAACAACGTATTGAAAACACCTAAGGGAAGCGTTTCACTGGCAGCTCCACAGGCAGCCACAGGAACTGCCCAACAGCCTCCAGTTATCTTCAGTTCCTATATTCACACGCTTGCAGTCGTCTCACACTGAATTCCTGCTGAACAGTGTAGGATGATGGTGTGCTGCGTCCAAGGTGAGGTACACTTCTGGAATCTTGGCACTTGGGAGGCAGAGGCAGGAGGATTGAGGGCAGTCTTGGTAGCCTGTGCCTTTACCAACTGAGCCATCTCTGGCCCTGCTCTCTCTTCTTACGAAACTCCTACATGTGTTGATCTTGATGATTCTCCATAGGCTTCTCAGGCTCTGTTTACTTCTCTTCAGACTTTTTCTTTCTGTTCTACAGACTTGATAATTTCTCTCATTCTATATTCAAGTTTACTGATTCTGACTAAATTAGCCTTTGACTCCCTCTAGTAAAATTTTCTTTTCAATTTTGTACTTTTTATATCTTTTTGGGTTTTCTGGCTCTCCATTATCATTTTCTTTTCATACATAAATCATCTCAACTTTCTTTACATCCTCCTTTAGTTCTTGAAGGAGTTTTTAGACATTTTAAAGTCTTTGTTTACTAGGTCTACCATTGGCTATTTTTCCTTTTTCTTTAAAAAATATTTATTATTCTTATTTTATGTGTATGAGTGTATTGTCTGCATGTATGTAAGTGCACCTGTGTTGTGCAGTACCTACAGAGGTCAGAAGAGGGCATCTGGAACTGGAGTTAAGGACAGTTTTTAGCTGCCATGTGGCTGCTGAGAATTGAACCTGGGCCTCTGCAAGAGCAGTCAGTGCTCTTAACTGCTGAGCCATCTCTCCAGCCCCCACACTGGTTATTTTTCATATACAGTTTTTATTGATTTGCTTCCTTCCTTTGTTAGGCCAGTACTTTGTCCCTGAGCCATATGCCTGGTCCTTTTTTATGGCAAATCTAGTCTTCTGGCTACTGTTTTTGCATCTCTCATTGTGGAAATTCTCTTCTACTCTGGATGAAGTGACATTTTTTTTTTCTTTTGTGTTCCTTGTGACAGTTTGTTGAAGATTGGACATTTGAATCTGATAATGGAGTAACTTTGGAAGGCAGAATATCCCCTCCCCCACAGTTTTTGCTTCTGTCTTTGACGGTCATAGGCAGCCTCTGTGGGAAGAATCAGCCTGAAGTGTAAATGAAAAACTGCAGGTACTTTCTGAGCCCGCCCTCCCGGGGCACATGCAGTGGCTTTCTAGTTTCCTCCCCTCATGTCATTTTGAATGAGTGGCTTCCAAAAGGGGAACTAAAAAGGCTGGAGAGATGGCTCAGTGCTTAAGTGCACTGGCTGCTCTTGCAGAGGAGTAGGTTTCATTCTGGGCACCCACATAGCAGCTACCAATCGGTAGCTACCAGTTCCAGGGAATCTGATGCCCTCTTTTGGCTTCTGCAGGCATTGCATGCATGGTGCACTTAACATATATGCAGGTAAAACGCATAACATGCATGCAGGTCATATGTATAAACAATAACAAAAAAACAACAGTGTAAACTGAAAAGTGGGCAATAAAGGTTTCAGTCTTTTAAATGCTCAGGAAGTCACTTCATCCAGAGGGAAGAGAATTGCAACTGTGGCCAGGTTAATGGATTTGTCAAGACAGATATCCTATAAAGCAGCTTCCCAGACTCCAACAGAGAGAAGTTAGATATTAATAATAGGGGAAACTGGAAAAAAATCACACATTTGTGGAACTTAGATAACATCCTCTTAAAACAAACAACAGACCAAACAAAAAACACAAGGAAAGTGAGAAAATACTTAGAAATGATTAAAAATGAATAAAAAATTTCCCAAACTTACACAGTGGAAGCAAAGCTAAGAGGGAATTATGCAGCCATAAAAGCTTACATTAAAACCAAGAAAGAACTCAACCTACTTTACAACTTAAGACCTACAGAAAGAACAGAATGAACCTAGGATTGTGGAGAATAATAAAGATTAGAGAAAAACAAGCTATAAGTAAGAATGGAAACTAAAACTAAAACTTGGATCCTCAAAAACATCAACAAAATTGACAATCTTTAGCTAGATGGACTGAAAAAAAAAACAGATGACTTAAATCACTATAATTACAAAACACTACATACCATGTAGTATTTAAAAAATAGGCTGGGTGTGTGCTGTGTGGATCAGTGGTATAGCACTTACCTAGCATGCACAGGCCCGGGGTTTGATTCTCATCA
>NW_008344186.1:1332986-1350392 GCF_000622305.1 Nannospalax galili | reverse complement strand
CACACACACACACACACACACACACACACACACACACATCAATCAATCAATCAGAAAACAAGTGTTGGTGGGGATGGGGAGTGATTAGACCCTGTGCACTGTTGATGAGAATGGAAGCTGGTAAGACTAGTATGAAACCACTATGGAGGGTCCTAAAAAATCATAAATAGAACTGTCAAATAATACTGCTTTTCCACTTCTGGGTATGTATTCAAAACTATATATAGAAAGCAAGCTCTCTCCCATCCCCTACCACTATTTTCCAGGGTCTCACAATATGGCTCAGTATCCCAAATCAGTAACACCTGCTAGGAATAGGAAGTCACAACCAACAAACCATACAACAGCTGACAAATGATCAGTGATCAGATAGGCCACATAACTAAGGGCAGGTGGAATGAGCCCACAGCAAGACATTCCTTACCTACAAGAAGGGTCAGCAGAGACTGGAGGACACCAATATTTCCCCACTTCTCCAGTGGGCCTCTGACAACAGGGAGAGATGGGGCCCCTCAGAGCTGGCCTCCCTGTTCCCTGCTCATTTCAGCATCAACCAATGGGCTACCAGGAGGCTGCTCTGGTCTAGCTGGCATCTATGTCTTGGATCTCTAGTGGGTCTGTGTGTACCGGTAGAGATGCTGTCCATAGCATGGCCCATCCTGGTCCTGAGGGCAGGGACTGGACTCCAAGATCTGCTCATGTACAGTACCCCACAACCCCTGCCTATTTGTGAGAATGCCCTAGGTCAGGGTCCCTAGGCTTTGCAAGAATGTACAAAAGAGGCACAGTAGGGCCAGCTCATGAAAGTGTGGGGCCTTGTGAAAGAAAAAAAAAACCGTCTGTGTTCTAGAAATCATCACATCCCCAACATCTTAAGGCAGTGCTTTGGGCTGTGAACAGTCTGTCTACACTGCATCCAGGGACCTCCAGCAGTCCCGATGGTTGAGACTGGTGGGTGCTTCTAAGCCTGGCCTTAATCTGAGATAAGAAAGCAGAGCTACTTCCAGAAAGGCAGGTGTGGCTGGTGACCCATGCTGGGACCTGTGACACTTCCCAGCCCCTTCTCCATCCTGGATTCTGGGAGTGGCATTGAAGGGCCCTACTACACTTGCTATATCCCCTGAGAGACCTGAGAAGAGGCTGCTCCAAAACAGAGCTGCCTGGGTTTCGTAACCACATACTGTCCCCAGCAGTGACACTGCTGGACAGGAGGCAAGCTGCCCAGGTGGCAGGAGCCTCTGCTTCTCCCATGGTTTGCCCTGGCTTCCTGACACCATTTCATCAGATAGAACCAGCTCACTGTCCCCAGGACCCAGACAGACCCCTCAGAAGGGACACTCTATACACCCATACTCAGCCTCTCCAGTCTGGTGGCAGGGATTTGGTATCACCTGTATCTGGGGGCCCTAGGGCCCAAGCCCAGTCCCCACCCTGACTCTCACTGAGGGAAAGCAGAGACCCCTTCCCTCTAGGGGACCCCAGGTATCAAGCCTTGTTTTCTTTTTCTTTTTGGTCCAGTGTGTGTGCTGACCTCCAAGCCTGAACTCCAAACCTGAACTATTTAATTAGAAGAAAAACGGAGGGAAAATCTGGACACCTCGTGTCCTTTTTGGGTGCCCAGTCCCTCTATGGCATAGCCTTCATGTCCCGGGTGGAAGCACCAGGCTAGTCCCCAAACACCCAAGGTTCCATGAGGGTCTGTTCTGTGTTACCTGTAGATAAGGAGAGGTCTCTCTGAGGTTGTCCTCTGTGCTCTGGGTGGGCCCCAGGGAGTCCCAAGTGTGGGGTGGGACCAGTGGGTGACAGACACTGTTAACCTAGGTCTTCCCTTGTTCTGGGACCCTTTCAAACCCCTGCTGGGTTCATCCCTGAGCACAATGGAGGGACAGAGAGATGGGGACGCATCTCCTAAGGTGCAGAGGACTGTGGCCTGACCTGTCCACCCTTGGGATCTGAGCCCCCTTCTTCCCTGCTGCCTGCAGAGTGCTTTTGAGGCTCTTCAAGGGAGCTAGTTAAAGCTGCTGCTGCTTCCCCCGTGAGGAATACCCTTTCCTGGGGCCTGTACAGAGGTCAGCAACACCAATACCCTGTGCCTGGTCCCAGTCAGAGGGGTTGTCTTCCTACTGAGGCAATTTAGGCTCCCCAACCGTTGGGAGGTATCCTCCAAGCCAGAGATAGCACAAACCTGGATGCCAGGCACTCTATGGACTCGGGAGAAAGAGTCCATGGGGGACAGTCTGGGCCTTCCCAGTGGTCAGCGGAAAGCTGTGGAGCTCAGACCAAGAGGAAGACAGACTCCGCCCGACAGAGGCTGAGGATGCAACAGGGCAGCAGGGAAGCATCCACGAGTCACTGGGTGCAGCCTGCGGGCAGCTGAAGACTAGATCCCAGGGCTGAACCCTGGGCCCGGGCAGGACTGGACCACCAAGAGGCTGGTCTCCAGGCTCAGACCCCCGAGGCCCAGACCCTGCGCCCTGCGCACAACTCAACGTCGACGCTGGACACCGCCCCACGGCGCTTACCTGGCTGGGCACCTCGGTGGCGACTCAAGGTCCTGCCAGCCCCGAGATGCGGGCGCAGAGTGGGCAGGAGCGAAGGGCGCGGGAGCGGCCGCGGGACTGGGCGGGAGGCGACTGTGCGAGAGGCCGCCCACTTTATCCCCGCCCGTCGGGTGCCCGGCCGCCGGGAGGCGCTGCGGCCCCGCGGATGGGCGGGGTCGGCGGGTGAGAGGGCAGGAACTGGGGGAGGCGAGGAAGGGAGGGGGAGGGGGCGGAAACCGGGTGGTGCTGCTCGGACCCCTTCTGCGCGGTGGTACCCGGGACATCTCCCCGCCAGTCGCTGGGCCTTGCACGAGCGCCTCACTCACCGACTTGAAGGAAAGGACTCCGGGCTGCCCGGGAGCTGCCCTCAGTGATGGGGGGTTCCGCTCTCCTACAGTTCTGGCTTTGGTTGGGCAGGGTGGGGGCTCCCAAGGGCAGCATGCAGGCCTCACAGCCATCTCTGGGACAGGACGCATGTCCCTGGCGTTCCCGTGGACACCAAGTTGCTGTCAGGGAACCGGGGTGGAACAGGGTCGGGGCAGGGGACGGTGAAAGAGGCCCTGCAGAAGCAAGAGGACCTGACATGGGGATGGGAGGGCTCTGACATTGGTGAGCATCCCTTCTTCCAAGAATCCCAAAGTGGAATGTAGCGGGGCCTGGTAACATCCTGCCAGAGGCCATTGTCAGGCTATGGCTAGGATTCCTCTAGCTCCAGCCAGGACTGGATCAGAGGGGTGTAGACAGGCCCAGGGGATAGATGGTGCTTAATTCAGGGCAGTTCTCAAAGGGGCAGGGTAGGGGAGTGGTGAGGCCTCCTTCCCCCAAACAGCAAATCTGTACCCTAGCCCCTCAACCCAGGAGGAGACTTCCCTTATCTTCAGGGCTTCCTCCCTCTGCTGAAATCTGTCACCTCTTTTCTTTGGTGTCCCACATCTGAGAAGGTGGCTGAAGGCACCTCACACAGGGTCTTGTGTCCTTGTGCCCTGCAGTGTGGTGGTGGTGGAGGAGAGAAAGGCCTCCATGAGTCCCAGCCAGGGATACCAGCCAGCATCACTTCTCATGGAGTTCTCAGAACATGGAGTTCTGACTAGAACGTTAGCAGCCCAGCATTATGGCAACACCAACTATTGCTGTCCCCAGCCCTACAGGCCTTTTGAGTGGGTAGTAGGTGACTAGAACCAAGGATGTGAGTATGCAAGTGAGAATCTTGTATGTGGTATCTGCATGTGGGTATGAATGTGTTTGTGTGTGCGTGCATCATGTGTATTTGTGAATCTGAGTGTGGATGAACATGGTGCGTGACCTGAGAGTGTCTGTCTGGGTCAGGGTGTGCCTGAGTGTGGCAGCCACATGGTGACCATGAGCAAGAAGCTCTGACTTGTGCTTTTGACTGAACTGGACCACAGCTCTTCCTAGAGACCTCACCTGACTGTACTAGACTGCAGTTCTTCCTGGACACCCCAACCCTTGCATACTTCCTGCCCTGGGTGCTCCCTAGGGAAGGATGCTAGCCCACCCCAAGATTTGGATCACTCTAGGGATTAGTCCTCCGGGATATTCTGAGTGCTGTAGGCTGAAGTTTCCCTGGCAGTCTGTCACAGGGGTCCTTCTTGCCTGTAATTTGAGTTCCCAGTGCCTGTGACCACCACCCCTGTGTCTTTCCTAAGCATTGCCAATCAAGTCTCTAGTAACATCTAGTTCCTGCTTCTCAGAGGACCCAGATTAACCCTCAGCAGGGCAGCAAGGTGGCCATTCAATGGTACAAGTGGATACACTGTCCTGGTTGGGGACAAGAGGTCTTTAGCACAAGGTGGAGGCCCAACTGGTCAAGCTTTTACCCCAGGGTGGACCATTTTGATGTGTGGAGACTTGGGGGTTTGAAGGGGTAGGGGACAACAGATTGGCTGGTTGGTGCTGAGGCACATTGATGCCCTGCAGAGGGACAATAGCCAGCAGGGAGTGCTAGACCAGAGGGCCTCTTAGGGCCTTTTAAGTAGCAGAAAGGAAATCTCCCCTCCTGGGCTGACAATAAGGACCGCCTGGCTTCAGGCACATTTGAGTGACACACAGGCTAGGTATCGATGGAAGCTGGAAGAAGTGACTGTGTACCCCTGGCCCTCACAGCCTGCAGAGGGGCTGACCCTTTCCTGTTAAACCAGCATTTCCCCTATGATTGACAATGCTACTGCATCTCCCCACAGCGTGACAGGGGCCCCACTGGAGTCTGTCTGATGACTGGGGAGAAAGCCCAGTGTGATCTGTCCAGGGACCTGTGGAGACTGATGATGTTGGAAAAAGGTTCTGTGTTGGAGAAGCTAGAAAAGCTAGCTGGCACATGCCTGTAGGTACAGGGGGAGAGCCCTGTGGCTCGAACAGAATGAATAAGCAAGTTATTGACTGTTGTTCACTTGGTGCTTGGCTTGAGGGAAAGGGAATGTTAAAATAGCTTGAGGACAGTTGGACACTAGATCTGAGCAGACACTGATTCTTAGAGATGCAGGGTGTCATCAGAGCTCACTGCTGGAGAATAATTTGTGGTGTTAGGTGATATAAGGAATCCTGGATGAAAGGGTGGTCATAGCAGGTTCCCTGGGCCAGCAGACTCCTTGGTGGTCATTCCTCTGTCTATAGAGTATGTGATTGTAATTTGCATACGTGGTGACTGGGACAGCTATCCACTGGTTTCCAGGCTTGTATATTAACAAATATTGGTGTGGGTCCAGGTTGAACTGCCTTCCATGGCCAAAATAATAAATATACTAATCACTAATCTATTTCTTACTACAACAAATTACCTGAGGCAGGCTACTTAAGAAAAAGAGATTTATTTCGCTCTAGTTTTGGAGGCTGAATCCAAGATTGGGTAGCTGCATTGGTTTGGCCCATAGTGAGGGCCTCATGGCAGATGAGAAGGTACCACTTGGTGGGACTGCACGGTGAAAGAGAGAGCATATCTTGAAACCAAGACCAGAGAGTGATGAAGGGGATTGGCTCCTCTTGCAAGAGTTCAGGGGTCCTGTGAGACCTACCTATTCCTCCTAAGGACAACTTCCTTGGTAACCTAAGTATCACCCCTACCTCATCTCCACCTCCTAAAGGTTCCATCATCATTCCTACCCCTCCCACCCTGAGACCAAGCTTCTGACTCATAAACCCTTGGAGGGCAAACCATGTCCTAACCATGGCAGAACAGAGACTAGAAAGAACATCAAGATTAACACATGAAAGAAGGACGTTTTCAGAGGAAGACCAGAAGCCCTTCCCTACCTGGATTTCATCTTACAGAACATATGGAAAAAATGTCTACTAGATGCAAGAAGAAGTGGGGACTATACAGGCTGCACACTCCATGACCAAGTGTTTTTTTGGGTTCTTTCTTCAGCTCTCTAGCCAAATCCTATTCTTGGGAGTATTTTTCCTTACTTAATAAACTGTTATATTTCTGTTTCTAGTCCTATTCCTCGTATAGTGCTTTGCCCTGGAACATGAGAGCCTGGAACTGGGTGCCCTCTGAACTTGGGTCCTTGGCTCAATACTTCTAAGCATGCTTTCCCTGACACTGGGCCTTGTCACTGTTTCTCTGACCTCCATCCAAACTTAAAGGCATGACCTGTCTGTTGGGGACCTCTGTTATGTAAAGTAGAAGCCCCTTCACGTCCGGACAGCTCATGTAGCTCGGGGTTATGTGTTGGGGCTCTTTTCAAGCAGGGTGCCTTCTTGGCATCTTTTTTGACTCTTTTTTTGAAGTGCCCACCACAAATGCTCACATAAACATGGCCTCTGGCTCTGAAAGATACCATGTTTTTTTGTGTAATTTTTTAGGTAGTTAGCAGTCTGGCGGCATGGCAGAAACCCATTTCCATATGTAAATAGAATGTCTCACAAAGTATCTAACAGCCAAAGCTTTTACCACTACCCCCATGGTATAAATATCTCAGTCTTTCTCTCAATATCAGAGAGCTGGGTCACAGAGCTGTTGAATCACTGAGAGCAGAGACACTTAATAAAGCTGTAACACAGACTAAGCTGAGTCTTGAGTCTTGTGTCTTACTACCGGCGACCTAGCCTTTTTGGGGGGCACACTCTTCCATTACCGACTTGTGGACATTTTTAGTTTTCGTTGTCCTCGTACTCTTCCCGCGTGGTTCAGTGGCCAGTGGACCTCGCATCCTGAGGAAAGTACACGGGTGGAATAGAGACGGGATTCGGCTGGACAACACTCCAGCAGCAGAGGAACTTTTAGCACCGGAGCGGCGGACAGAGACACGAGACCTGAAGCGGCTCAAAAGCCCGCGGGACACCCGCCGCTGCCCCCAGAGAGGCACGGCCAGAGCCAGACCCGCGCCACGACTCGCCAGGTGTGGCGGGGACCTCGAGATACCCGCGCACCCTATGCCTGGGGCCCAGAGCGACCCCTATACCTGTCTCCCTTCCCCTCAGCAGCTACTAAGATTTTTCAGCTTACCTACCTTGTGGTTTTTCTCTTAAACTTTAATAACATTTTCCTTGAGCATCCCTCTGAGTCCATTTTAAAATTATTATTATTTTATTTTATTTTATTCTTTTTGTCTTTTTGAAGCAGGGTCTCCCTGTAGCCCCAGCTGTCCTGGAACTCACTATGTAGACCAGGCTGGCCTTGAACTCAAAGAGATCCACCTGCCTCCGCCTCCCAAGTGCTGGGACTACAGGCATGTGCCACCATGCCCGGCTAAAGTTCTTTTATTAAGGAGACTAAGAACCCAAAGGTAAACTCGGACTCCCTGGTAACAGAAAGAACCACATTAGACAGTCACAAAGGTTACCACACCACACAGCTCACTACTAAAGACCCACAGAGGTAGGGTGCTGCAATTCACTGTGGGTAGCTGTAGACCCTCAGGACCACTCAGGAGAGACTCTGATCACATCTACTGGGCCAGCCTCACTGTCACAGTAAAAAGGCCATTGGTTGGCCAAGGTACTCTGCATTCATAGGAGGGATATCAGGACTTAGCCACAGCAGTGATGGGGGTCTGATGACTCCCTACTTTGTGCTAATATGGTCTGGTCACAAGGCCCTCACACTAGACATGCCAGCTGGTCCCTACAGTGGCACTGTGGTAGAGAGGAAGAAAGTAGATGAGATACAGCTTGGGGAGAGAGTGGTTCACACAGGCTTCAATAATGAACTAGAAAGAGTTGCTGTGGGGGTCCAGGACTCAGTTCTCCTGCCAAATATCCCCCTATATATCCTACTTCAAAAGGGTTAGAGGCCCTTTATGGATTTTGAGGCAACATTCCACTCCTGATAGAGCTGTTCTGAACCACCGGTCAGATGACCGGGATATAGCCAGTACTGAGAGGAGTTGGGATCTGGAGAGTAACAGGTCAGGTTGGGTATAAGCATCCCCCGTGGTGTTGGAAGTACCACAGTTGGGGCAGACTCACGTGGTTCTATGGTAAATCCCAGTAGGAGAGTCCCAGGTCTGAAGGAAGGCTAGGCCCCTGAAGAGACCACACTTACCTGTGGAGAGTCACTTGCTGTTGCTTAAGCAGGCAGAGTGGCCCTGATATACGTACATGAAAAGCAGGGACACCAAATTCCGGCTTCAGGCTGGACCTGTCAGAGGAGGCTGGCACTTGCTTGAGGCTTGGCTGAATCCTCTCCACTCCTGCCAACATGGCTCCAGAGCTCAGGGTGCTGCACACACTAGTGTGCCTCTCAGGGGCCCTGTCATGACTCCAGTGCAGTGCTGTCTCTGATAGAAGAGGAAACCGAGACTAGAGAACTAAAGTCTTTTGCCTTTAAGGCCGCACAACTGGCTGGCAGAGAGCTCTGGCATGGCTTCTGCATTCATGATAGTGCTGAGTGTGGGGACTTGCCTTGTGTCCCATTGCAGCTGAATGCCTGTCACTGAGAGGGTCCCCAGTGAGTCTGAGTGTCTCTAAACTATGGCTCTGTGGGGCCCTAGGATCTGGTGGAGCAGGGAAATGGGACCTTGGAAATTGCCCTTTGGCTCCAGCAGCCTTGTGCTTGCCCTCAGTCATGGGCTGATTGATGGGATCTTTAGGTGGCAGCTGACTTCGCGCCATAGCAAGGATTCTAGACATCCTATTTTTCCATGAAAACCTGCCTGTGTTACTAGGGCTATGGAGGAATGGCCTTTCTTGGCCCTTCATGGCCTCTTGGGGAAGAGAGGCCTCACATTCCAGAGATGCAGGAGAGTTGGACTGCCTTCCTGTTCCCTTAGTTCCCATTTTCAGGTTGTTCATTTTTCTGGTACCTGCTGTGGTGCCACTGAGCTACTATCAGGTATCCCAGGGTCTGTGGCACTACACAGTACCATGGATGCCACCAAGGGTCCTGTGAGGTTGGTCGCTTGCTCAAAGAGGCCCCCAGCCCAAAGCACCAATTTCAACCTCCAGGAAGAACATAGATGCCAGGACACAAGGCCTGACGGTGTCTTTTTTTTTTTATCTCTTTGGTTTTGATCCTTATTGAGGGAAGATGGTAGGACAGTGAGTGACACAGATGAGGTTTGAGGTTTGGGAGACCGATGGATGACTGAAATAAGATGCACATGCTCTCAGAGGAAGAGCTGGCTCCGTTTGGTTGCTGTGAACACTGGTGTGGCCGACATGACAGGTGGGCAATTCTGCTTTCCCTTTCTGCCCACATACTCTCAGGCCTAGGGAGGCCTACAGTGATCCCTGTGGAGAGCCCTCTGTAGCTCCCTCATGCTCTGTGGGGTCATTCTGGGTTCAGGGATGTTGTCTGTGGTCTTGGAAATGCTGAAGATGTTTCAGAAAAGCCTTTCCAGGCAGTTTTTGTGCTCAGGCACAAAGTCGATGGACTAGTAACTCCCCCTATCCCTAGAGTACTTCATTTTCTCCAAAGACAATGCAGAAAAAACCCAGGAAGCCTCACAAAGCCCCTGCTGCTGGTGATCTCATGAACCTATCTGTGACACAGCACGAGTGTTTAGAGTTGGTGGTCGAGTTGTGGGGTTCATGTTCTCAAGATGGTTGACACCTCATTGTCCTCAATAATCTTACCAGATCTTGGGCTGCTGGGCACTGTTATTTTTGTCTTTAAATTTTACACCACCATAGAAAGTTGTGAGAACTTGCATGGACAAGTGCTGCCATTTTTAGCAGATCCAAGAGCAGACGATAGGTGATCAGGGCCCAGGTGGGATAAGGATACCCGGTGGCTGGAAGGTTAGGGCCAAATGCTTATGGGTAAGAGTCTCAGGGAAATGATGTCATGAGAATCCAGTGGACATAGGGTGAACCCAGCCACAGCTGTGACAGGGAAGTCTACTTCTCTGAGTGTTTGTTGGACATGGCAAGTCATTTCTTAGAAAGCGAAACCAGCCTGATGATGGAGCACCCCACAAGTCTGCATGTACAGATCCAAACTAGAGGACCCTGTGTCATGCAGGGCAGTCAGCAGTGGCCAGTCATCTCACAGAGGGATAAGTAAGGCTCACTGAGGAGGACTGACTCTTTTAGCTTCTGGTCCAATGGTGTTGAGTTTTTCCCCCTCCACCCACCACAAGTACATCTAAACTACACGTAGTTAGATTACAAAATAACTTCAAAATATTTATATCTCAACAAAATCTCCCTCCTTGCCAGCTGTGCTGTGCTAAATGAAGAGGTCACTTGAATGTCGTGCAACTCAGCTCAATGACGGCATAGGGAGGCCACACTGACAAACCCCATGCTACCTGGCCTGACTGGGATGTGAAAATACCAGCATAGGGCTCCTCTGGAGGGCCCCAAGTCCCTCAGGTCTAAGCAAATATTCACTTATGAGTATTTTTTTTTTTTTGGTCTCTTTTAGACAGGGTCTCCCTGTAGCCCCAGCTGTCCTGGAACTCCCTATATAGACCAGGCTGGCCTGGAGCCTGGTTCCTGGTTCTGTGACCAGGCACTCACAGAGATCTGCCTGCCTCTGCCTCCTCTGCTAGAACTACAGGTGTGCGCCACCACACCCAGCCATGAGTATTTTTAAATTCTTAAAAAAGTTTAATATTTTTATGTGTACGAATGTTTTGCATGTGTGCATGTGTGCATGTGCATGCTTGTTGCCTGGTGAGGACAAAAGAAGGGGTTGGATTCCTTGAAACTTGAGTTACAGATGGTTGTTATCTATGATGTGGGTTACTGGGAACTGAATTCAGGCCTTCTGTAAGAGCAGCAATACTCTGTTTTGTAAAAAGTATTTTAAGCTGGGTGTCCAGCGCTCGGGAGGCAGAGGCAGGCAGATCTCTGTGAGTTCAAGGCCAGCCTGGTCTCCATAGTGAATCCAGGCAAGCTGGGGCTACAGGGAGACCATGTCTCAAAAAGATCAAAAAGAAATTATTTATTATTTTTATTTTATGTGTTTTGAGTGTTTTGCCTCCATGTATGTAAGTGCACCCATGTCATGCAAAGACTGCGGAAGCAGAAGAGGGTGTTGGATCCCTTGAAACTGGAGTTACAGACAGTTGTTAGTTGCCATGTGGGTGCTGGGAATTGAACCTGGGTCTTCTGAAAGAACAGTAAGTGTTTTTAACTGCTGAGCCATCTCTCCAGCCCTTAAAGCAGCAATACTTTTTTAAAATTTATTTTATTTTATGTGTATGTGTTTATTGCCTGCACGTAGGTAAGTGCACACATGTCATGCAATGCCCACAGAGGACAGAAGAGGTTGTCGGATCCCCTGGAACTGGAGTTACGGACAGTTGTTATCTGCCATGTGGGTGCTGGGATTCAAATCTGGGTCTTCTGCAAGAACAGCCAGTGTTCTTGACTGCTGAGCCATCTCTCCAGCCTAAAGCAGCAATACTTTTAACTGGGACAGGAACCTACGGATTCAAATGAATTCTCAAAGGTACCCATAATCCCACAGGTATTGCATGTTTTCAGAGTACTGCAACAACAAAACACATAAATCCATATTGAACAAGGATCAATATTCTAAAAAATGTTTTATTTATTTAATTTTTTAGTTTTGTTTTTGATCTTTTTGAGGCAGGGTCTCCCTATAGCTCCAGCTGTCCTGGAACTCACTATGTAGACCAGGCTGGCCTTGAACTCACAGAGATCTGCCTGCCTCTGCCTCTTGAGTGCTGGGATTAAAGGTGTGCGCCACCACGCCTGGCTTATTTATTATTTTTATGTGTGAGTGTATTGCCTGCATGTATGTAAGTGTACCCATGTTGTGCAGTGCCTGTGGAAGTTGGAATAGGGCATTGAATTCCCTGGAACTGAAGTTATAGATGGTTGTTAGCCACTATATAGGGACAAGCGCCTTCCTGAAGGTACCGAGGCCAGCCTCAGCTGTCACCTATCCCAGTCCTTAGGTCTTCCATGATATGCTGGATAGCTTTAGTGTCAACTTGACACACCTGGGTTGAGGGAGCTTCCATATTCCCTATGAATACTATGTCAGTACAATTACATCCTTACCATTACCACCACCACCATCACTACCATTATCACCATCACCACTATTATCACCATCTGTGGGAATGACTTTAATGGGAAAGACTTTTTATGACAAACTTTTACAAATTGAAATTTTACATACTCTTATAAACCAAATTAATTATATATTTTGAGAACATTTAGAACTATGTACTCCTAAGAAAAACAGTGTAATCAATCCTACAGTGATTTAGAACCCCAACGTAACTCATACAAATTGAGGTGAATGCATAGCTTTAATCTTATACCACATTCCCTATTTGTGACTTAGTTATGCCCCTGACTCAGAACAATGTGTATGTGTGAGAGATGTGACAAGTGGTAATGTTGAAAACAATAATTGTTACAAACAACATCATCCTCCAAAGTGTAGAAAGCAACATGGGGACATAGGTTGATGATGTCTGTCTGTGGCTTTGTGTTCGGAGTCAGAAGGGTTAGAAAAACTTTTTTTTGTAAAACTGTTATCAAAGATTGTTCACACCATCCTTGATATGCTGATTGATAAATATGAGAGATGGGCTGGAGAGATGGCTCAGTGGTTAAGAGCACTGACTGCTCTTGCAGAGGACCCAGATTCAATTCCCAGCACCCTACAAACTATGGCAGCTACGAACCATCCTTAACTTCAGCTCCAGGGGAATCTGAAGCCCTCTTCTGACCTCTGCGGCATTGTACGACATGGGTGCAGTCACATACATGCAGGAAATACACTCGTACACATAAAATAAAAATAATAAAATATTAATAAATAAATATGAGAGGAGCCTTTGTCAGGCAGTAGAGAAGGACAGAATAGAATAGACAGAATAGAATGCCATAGAATGAATAGAGTTTAGTTCTGAGAGAAATCAGAGCACCTCAAAACAAGAGTGGATCTACTTTTGGTTAAACTACTCCAAGAGAGAAGTTTCTTATTAAAGCAGCACAACCACAACCATCACCACCATCCTTACCACATTCCCTCCACCACCATTATCACCATCGCCACCATCATCATCACCATCACCACCATCATCACTGTCATCACCATTATCACCATCACCACAACCATCATCATCAACATCATTGTAACAATCACTGCCATCCACATTATCTCCACCATTATTACCCTTACCATTAGCACCTTCACCACATGACTGCCTTCACCACCATGATTGCTTTTACCACACGACTGCCTTCACCACATGACTGCCCTCACCACATGACTGCCATCACCACCACCTCCATTTTTACCCCATCATGTCCCCACTACTGTTACTACTTCATTGCTGTCGCACCAGCTCTGTCACCACCCTCACCACCTGGATTACTCATCTGTTTCTCCATAGTAAAACACCTTAACATTTAATGACTTAAAATAACAACTGTTTTGTTTGTTCTTTTGCTAGTGGGCTCAGCTACGCAGTTCGTGTGAAGATTGTACCAGAGCTCTTCACATGGCAGCTGTCTGCTGACGGTGTGGAGGAGGCTGGATGATGTGAAATAGCATTCCATATGGGTCTTTTATTGGCCAAGGAGCCTAACCTCTTTCATGTGGCCTCTGAAGAAGGGTAAATAGGACTTGTTTACGTGGTATCTGCAAAGAGAGAGAACAAAAGTTGCAAAGTTCTTGAAGTCTCAGAAATACATCATTTTGTCGCATTTTGTTGGCCAACCAGGATTCAGGGAATGGAGAAATAGATTCCAGTTCTTGTTGAGAAGTGCTATGGAGATCCCACTATCACTTCTCCCTTAGGTGGGCACTGATCATCGAAGGGCTTGGATCATAGAAAGATACAGTCTCTATTCTCAAAGGCCCTGCTATGGGTCCATAAAGATGAACGTGGTGACATAAATACTCACATCAAGCTCCTCACTTATACTCACCAGTTCTCTTGAGGATAAAGAAGGGTAGGAGTTCTAGACGACAGGACAGTCTTAGCTTGGAGTAGGAGTGGAAGTTTGGCGTGGAGGGGGTTGTTTCTATCTGTTGAAGGAGTGTACCACATGCTGAGTACCCGCTTTATCAGATGCACGACAGTTGCCTTCCTTTGCAATTTACATGTTTTGCTAATTTTTAAATTTTGGTAGTGGTTGATATTAAAGTTGTATTATTATTTATTTCTGAGCAGATAGTACATATTTATCATGCAAAATTAAAAAGACACAACAGGGGTGAAAGGCATAAAGAGAGGGTCCTCTACTCTTCCCTCTAACCACTTTCAAGTTCCCCATGTGCCTGCAGCAGGCTACACCTTCTGTGGGCTTAAAACACCA
Organism: Nannospalax galili; assembly: GCF_000622305.1. Taxonomy (NCBI): domain Eukaryota; kingdom Metazoa; phylum Chordata; class Mammalia; order Rodentia; family Spalacidae; genus Nannospalax; species Nannospalax galili. The sequence continues at coordinate 1,336,137 of NW_008344186.1, read as the reverse complement.
ACTTCTTACCACAGTCAATGCACACCAGAAACTTCATTTCCTCAGAATGGGGGGAAAACAGAGGTGGTGGGGAGGGAGGGAAGGAGAGAGGGAGGGAAAGGGAGAGACAGAGATAGTGCTAGCAGGAAAGGGTGGGAGAAGGGGATGGTGGCCCAACAGACAGTGGCCAGCACCTGTGTAAGCCAGTCTCAGAAGTGACATCACAGCCCTTCTGCCATCATCTACTTGTTAGAATCAAGTCATTAGATACAGTCACACCCAAGGGAGGGGCTATGCACCATGAAAAATACCAGGTGAGGGTATCCTTGGCCACTTTATACAGTGTCTGCTATCATCCCCTCTTCTGTGTTACATAGTGTAAGTCATAAATTTGGTCACAAATTTTCTCAATCTTCATTTGTCTCAACAACTTTTTATTTAACTTCCAATTCTGAAATATATTTCCCTATGTAGGAATTCTACTTAGCAGTCATTTCCATTTGATGACATTCCATTCTCTTCTGGCTTCCAGATGTGTAGAAAAGTCTGTCTTTGAGGAAAATGAGCCTTCTCCCTCTGCTTTTTTCAAGGTGTTCTAGTTGTTGGTTTGTAGCAGTCCTGTTCTGCAGTCCCTGAGTCTGGTTCTTGAATTTAACCTCCTGGGCATGTGCAAGCTCGCTTTTGTAAATAAACAGTGACATCTTTTTCCAGTTCTAGGAAACTCCTGGTAATTAACTTAGAAGCATCACCTCTGCCCCACTCTTTACTCTTCAGGCCTTGCTTTCCTCCAGGTTCCGTGTCGCTTTGCTCATCTGTTTTTTAAAATAGTTTTTCATTTTTCCATTCTTCCAATTCACTTATTCTCTTTTCTGCCGTGTCTAACCTCCTGTTAACCTATCCATTGAGTTCTTAATATTAGTTATTGCATTATTTATTTTTATTCTTTTTCCTCTGTTTCTTTGTTTTTTCTTGTGTGTGTCGTCTGTGTATGTCTGTGTGTGTGTGTCTGTGTGTGTGTGTGTCTGTGTGTCTATGTGTCTGTGTGTCTGTGTGTGTGTCTGTGTGTCTGTGTGCCTGTGTATGTCTGTGTGTGTCTGTGTGTCTGTGTATGTCTGTGTGTGTGTATGTGTACATGTCTGTGTGTCTGTGTGTCTGTGTATGTCTGTGTGTGTGTATGTGTGCATGTCTGTGTGTCTGTGTGTCTGTGTATGTCTGTGTGTGTGTATGTGTGCATGTCTGTGTGTCTGTGTGTCTGTGTATGTCTGTGTGTGTGTGTCTGTGTGTCTGTGTGTCTGTGTGTCTGTGTATCTGTGTATGTCTGTATGTGTGTGTGTCCGTGTTTCTGTGTGTATCTGTGTGTGTGTCTATGTGTCTGTGTGTCTGTGTATGTCTGTGTGTGTGTGTATGTGTGTGTGTGTGTCTGTGTGTGTCTGTGTGTCTGTGTATGTCTGTATGTGTGTGTGTGTCTGTGTGTGTGTCTATGTGTCTGTGTGTCTGTGTGCATCTGTGTGTCTGTGTGTCTGTGTATCTGTGTGTCTGTGTGTGTGTCTATGTGTCTGTGTGTCTGTGTGTCTGTGTGTGTCTGTGTGTCTGTGTGTCTGTGTGTCTGTGTATGTCTGTGTGTGTGTATGTGTGTGTCTGTGTGTCTGTGTGTCTGTGTGTGTCTGTATGTCTGTGTATGTCTGTATGTGTGTGTATGTGTGTGTGTGTCTGTATGTCTGTGTGTGTGTCTATGTGTTTGTGTGTCTGTGTGTCTGTGTGTCTGTGTGTTGGTCAGGGGTCAATGACTTCCTGTTTGTTTTCTACCTTCTGTTTTGAAACAGGGTCTCTCAATAGAGCTCACCTGTCTCCACCCCACTCCCACCCCCACCCCCACCCCCACTGCTGGGGTTATGGACCCATGCTGCTGTGCCTTGTTTTTATGCAGATTCTGGGGATTCAAACTCAGGCCCCCATGTTTGCACAACAAGTACTTTAAATATTTTATGGACTTAACCATCTCCTCAGTCCACATCATTTTTAGAATGTCTGTTTTTTTTCCTTGTGGTTTACCAATGTATTATACAGTCCTTTATCTCACCTTTCAACCTCATGAGGTGCTAATCATGTGCATTTCAGTGTTCTTATCTGATAACCCCAAATCAAGGTCGTACATGGGTCTGTTTCTATTGCTTATTTTTTTCCATATACTCACATGGTCCTATCTCTTAATTTGCCTGGTAACTTTTGATTAAATGCCAGATACTATGTATGAAACACTATAGGAGTTCTACTTGGTGTAATCTTTAGTGGTCGACTAGTGCAGGACAGATCACCTTCTCAGAGGTTGAAGTGATTCAAATCTAGCTTTCCTTCAGTGGTTTTCCCGTCCTCAATCAGTGTGATTCCCAAGGGGTCTGCCTAGCTGAGCGCCGTTTGATGAAGGTCCTGAATTCTAGGTGTTGTCTCTCTGGCATCAAGAGTCTGGAAAAGGCTATGATTACCTTTTTAAAGGTCTATTGAGGTATAGTTTACATAACATCAAATTTGGTATGTTCACATGTGTAATTCAATAGCTTTTGGTTAAATTTACCAAGCATGTAGCCATCAGTTTCAGAACGCGTTCATCACCCGGGCAAGGCCCTCAGTCATGTTGTTTCCTACCCTCCACCTCAGGAAACCTCAGATCTACTTTCTGCCCTGAGGTTTCATATGAGTGAAATCACAGACTGTGGCTTAGGAGTCCAGCTTCTTCCCCTTCGTGTCACGTTTTCAAGGCTCATCCCTGACACAGGTGGACCAGCTGTTCATCACCAAGGATAAACATTGTTTTCTCGAATTCATGCTCTTGAGATTGTTGCCATATTTGGGTTAATTCTCACAACTGTGAATAAGTAGATTTTGATCATTCTGTCAACAATCACACTGATTTTAGGAAGGAGACATGTATGCCACCATTCAATAATTTTGTCTTATAATGATCTTTGTATATTGATACCATGGCTTGCTAATTTACTTACTGGTTATCATAGCTTTAAAAAATAGATTCTTAGAAGCAATACAAAGAGCTGAAGAAAGGAACGGCTACACCCAAGGGGTTACAGAAAGAAACTCAATGAAGATATAACTGTGGAAATGCACAGCTATGCCAAGAATGTGAATAGAAATAAAATTTACAGGAATCAATACACAT